>NW_027516966.1:0-50519 GCF_048772815.1 Callospermophilus lateralis | reverse complement strand
TTGAACCTAGAAGAGTGAAAATTGTGCAGCCAAGTGGGCTTAGTGAACTGATCATTACCACCAAGTATCATCAAGATTTGGTGAAAAAATGTTTGCTGAGATTTCAGAAAAGTACAAGTTTTTTGAATCTTGGCAACCCCTTTCAAATGAAAGTGCTTTTCGCCAGTCTCTGCATGGGGTACTTCAAGAGGAAACAAACCATAGAGATTGAAATTAGAACTACTTCATTTGGTCAAGTTTCAAGGAGCTAGCACAAACCGTGTTCGATTTAGAATTCCAAACGCAGCTATCTATGTAGGAGAAAA
Organism: Callospermophilus lateralis; assembly: GCF_048772815.1. Lineage (NCBI taxonomy): Eukaryota > Metazoa > Chordata > Mammalia > Rodentia > Sciuridae > Callospermophilus > Callospermophilus lateralis. The sequence goes on along the minus strand of NW_027516966.1, from coordinate 50,214 downwards.
CAGAGTGAAACCTAAAAATTCAATCTGTTACTGGAAACGAACTCTTGAACCTAGAAGAGTAAAAATTGGGCAGCCAAGTGGGCTTAGTGAACTGATCATTACCACCAAGTATCATCGAGATTTGGTGAAAAAATGTTTGCTGAGATTTCAGCAAACTAGTAGTGTTTCTGGAAGCTTGGCAACCCCTTTCAAATGAAAGAGTTTTTCGCCAGTCTCTGCATGGGGTACTTCACGAGGAAACAAACCATAGAGATAGAACTTAGAACTACTTCATATGGTCAAGTTTCAAGGAGCTAGCAGAAACCGTGTTTGATTTAGAATTACAAACACAGCTATCTTTGTAGGAGAAAACAGAGTGAAACCTAAAAATCAAACTGTTACTGGAAACGAATGCTTCAACCTAGAAGAATAAAAATTTGCAGCCAAGTGGGATTAGTGAACTGATCATTACCACCAAGTATCATCAAGATTTGGTGAAAAAATGTTTGCTGAGATTTCAGCAAACTAGTAGTTTTTTGGAAGCTTGGCAACCCCTTTCAAACGAAAGTGTTTTTTGCCAGTCTCTGCATGGGGTACTTCAAGAGGAAACAAACAATAAAGATAGAACTTAGAACTACTTCATTTGGGCAAGTTTCAAGGAGCTAGCACAAACCGTGTTTGATTTAGAGTTTCAAACACATCTATCTATATAGCAGAAAACAGAGTGAAACCTAAAAATTCAAAGTGTTACTGGAAACGAACGCTTGAACCTAGAAGAGTGAAAATTTGGCAGCCAAGTGTGCTTAGTGAAATGATCATTACCACCAAGTATCATCAAGATTTGGTGAAAAAATGTTTGCTGAGATTTCAGGAAAATAGTAGTTTTTTGGAAGCTTGGCAACCCCTTTCAAACGAAAGTGTTTTTTGCCAGTCTCTGCATGGGGTACTTCAAGAGAAAACAAACCATAGAGAGAGAACTTAGAACTACTTCATTTTGTCAAATTTCAAGGAGCTAGCACAAACCGTGTTTGATTTAGAATTCCAAACACAGCTATCTATGTAGGAGAAAACAGAGTGAAACTTAAAAATTCAAACTGTTACTGGAAACGAACGCTTGAACCTAGAAGAGTGAAAATTGGGCAGCCAAGTGGGCTTAGTGAACTGATCATTACCACCAAGTATCATCAAGTTTTGGTGAAAAAACGTCTGCTGAGATTTCAGCAATCTAGTAATTTTTTGGAAGCTTGGCAAACCCTTTCAAACGAAAGTGTTTTTTGCCAGTCTCTGCATTTGGTACTTCAAGAGGAAACAAACCATAGAGATAGAACTTAGAACTACTTCATTTGGTCAAGTTTCAAGGAGCTAGCACAAACCGTGTTTGATTTAGAATTCCAAAAACAGCTATTTATGTAGGAGAAAACAGAGTGAAACCTAAAAATTCAAACTGTTACTGGAAACGAATGCTTCAACCTAGAAGAATAAAAATTGGGGAGCCAAGTGGGATTAGTGAACTGATCATTACCACCAAGTATCATCAAGATTTGGTGAAAAAATATTTGCTGAGATTTCAGAAAACTAGAAGTTTTTTGGAAGCTTCGGTACCCCTTTCAAATGAAAGTGCTTTTCGCCAGTCTCTGCATGGGGTACTTCAAGAGGAAACAAACCATAGAGATAGAACTTAGAACTACTTCATTTGGTCAAGTTTTAAGGAGCTAGCACAAACCGTGTTTGATTTAGAGTTTCAAACACAGCTATCTATGTAGGAGTAAACAGAGTGAAACCTAAAAATTCAAAGTGTTACTGGAAACGAATGCTTTAACCTAGAAGAATAAAAATTGGGCAGCCAAGTGGGATCAGTGAACTGATCATTACCACCAAGTATCATCAAGATTTGGTGACAAAATATTTGCTGAGATTTCAGCAAACTAGTAGTTTTTTGGAAGCTTGGCAACCCCTTTCAAACGAAAGTGTTTTTCGCCAGTCTCTGCATGGGGTACTTCAAGAGGAAACAAACCATAGAGATAGAACTTAGAACTACTTCATTTGGTCAAGTTTCAAGGAGCTAGCACAAACCGTGTTTGATTCAGAGTTTCAAACACATCTATCTATATAGCAGAAAACAGAGTGAAACCTAAAAATTCAAAGTATTACTGGAAACGAACGCTTGAACCTAGAATAGTGAAAATTGGGCAGCCAAGTGGGCTTAGTGAACTGATCATTACCACCAAGTATCATCAAGATTTGGTGAAAAAATGTTTGCTGAGATTTCAGAAAAGTAGAAATTTTTTGGAATCTTGGCAACCCCTTTCAAATGAAAGTGCTTTTCGCCTGTCTCTGCATGGGGTACTTCAAGAGGAAACAAACCATAGAGATAGAACTTAGAACTACTTCATTTGGTCAAGTTTCAAGGAGCTAGCTCAAACCGTGTTTGATTTAGCATTCCAAATGCAGCTATCTATGTAGGAGAAAACAGAGTGAAACCTAAAAATTCAATCTGTTACTGGAAACGAATGCTTCAACCTAGAAGAATAAAAATTGGGCAGCCAAGTGGGCTTAGTGAACTGATCATTACCACCAAGTATCATCAAGATTTGGTGAAAAAATGTTTGCTGAGATTTCAGCAAACTAGAAGTTTTTTTTGAAGCTTGGCAACCCCTTTCAAACGAAAGTGTTTTTCGACAGTCTCTGCATGGGGTACTTCAAGAGGAAACAAACCATAGAGATAGAACTTAGAACTACTTAATTTGGTCAAGTTTCATGGAGCTAGCACAAACCGTGTTTTATTTAGAATTTCAAACACAGCTATCTATGTAGGAGAAAACAGAGTGAAACCTAAAAATTAATACTGATACTGGAAACGAATGCTTCAACCTAGAAGAATAAAAATTGGGCAGTCAATTGGGATTAGTGAACTGATCATTACCACCAAGTATCATCAAGATTTGGTGAAAAAATGTTTGCTGAGATTTCAGAAAACTAGTAGTTTTTTGGAAGCTTGGGAACCTTTTTCAAAAGAAAGTGTTTTTCGCCAGTCTCTGCATGGGGTACTTCAAGAGGAAACAAACCATAGAGATAGAACTTAGAACTGCTTCATTTGGGCAAGTTTCAAGGAGCTAGCACAAACCGTGTTTGATTTAGAATTCCAAACACAGCTATCTATGTAGGAAAAAACAGAGTGAAACCTAAAAGTTCAAACTGTTACTGGAAACGAATGCTTCAACCTAGAAGAATAAAAATTGGGCAGCCAAGTGGGATTAGTGAACTGATCATTACCACCAAGTATCATGAAGATTTGGTTAAAAAATGTTTGCTGAGATTTCAGCAAACTAGTAGTTTTTTGGAAGCTTGACAACCCCTTTCAAATGAAAGTGTTTTTCACCTGTCTCTGCATAGGGTACTTCAAGAGGAAACAAACCATAGAGATAGAACTTAGAACTACTTCATTTGGTCAAGATTCAAGGAGCTAGCACAAACCGTGTTTGATTTAGAATTCCAAACACAGCTATCTATGTAGTAAAAAACAGAGTGAAACCTAAAAGTTCAAACTGTTACTGGAAACGAATGCTTCAACCTAGAAGAATAAAAATTGGGCAGCCAAGTGTGATTATTGAACTGATCATTACCACCAAGTATCATCAAGATTTGGTGAAAAAATGTTTTCTGAGATTTCCGCAAACAAGTAGTTTTTTGGAAGCTTGGCAACCCCTTTCAAACGAAAGTGTTTTTCGCCAGTCTCTGCATGGGGTACTTCAAGAGGAAACAAACCATAGAGATAGAACTAAGAACTACTTCATATTGTCAAGTTTCAAGGAGCTAGCAAAAACCGTGTTTGATTTAGAGTTTCAAACACAGCTATCTATGTAGGAGAAAACAGAGTGAAACCTAAAAATTCAAACTGTTACTGGAAACGAATGCTTCAACCTAGAAGAATAAAAATTGGGCAGCCAAGTGGGATTAGTGAACTGATCATTACCACCAAGTATCATCAAGATTTGGTGAAAAAATGTTTGCTGAGATTTCAGCAAACTAGTAGTTTTTTGGAAGCTTGGCAACCCCTTTCAAACGAAAGTGTTTTTCGCCAGTCTCTGCATGGGGTACTTCAAGAGGAAACAAACAATAAAGATAGAACTTAGAACTACTTCATTTGGGCAAGTTTCAAGGAGCTAGCACAAACCGTGTTTGATTTAGAGTTTCAAACACATATAACTATATAGCAGAAAACAGAGTGAAACCTAAAATTTCAAAGTGTTACTGGAAACGAATGCTTGAACCTAGAAGAGTGAAAATTGGGCAGCCAAGTGGGATTCGTGAAATGATCATTACCACCAAGTATCATCAAGATTTGGTGAAAAAATGTTTGCTGAGATTTCAGCAAACTAGTAGTTTTTCTGGAAGCTTGGCAACCCCTTTCAAACGAAAGTGTTTTTCGCCAGTCTCTGCATGGGGTACTTCAAGAGGAAACAAACCATAGAGATAGAACTTAGAACTACTTCTTTTGATCAAGTTTCAAGGAGCTAGCACAAACCGAGTTTTATTTAGAATTCCAAACACAGGTATCTATGTAGGAGAAAACAGAGTGAAACCTAAAAATTCAAACTTTTATTGGAAGCGAATGCTTCAACCTAGAAGAATAAAAATTGGGCAGCCAAGTGGGATTAGTGAACTGATCATTACCACCAAGTATCATCAAGATTTGGTGAAAAAATGTTTTCTGAGATTTCAGCAAACAAGTAGTTTTTTGGAAGCTTGACAACCCCTTTCAAACGAAAGTGTTTTTCACCGGTCTCTGCATGGGGTACTTCAAGAGGAAACAAACCAATAGAGATAGAACTTAGAACTACTTCATTTGGTCAAGTTTCAAGGAGCTAGCACAAACCGTGTTTGATTTAGAATTCCAAACACAGCTATCTATGTAGTAAAAAACAGAGTGAAACCTAAAAGTTCAAACTATTACTGGAAACGAATGCTTCAACCTAGAAGAATAAAAATTGGGCAGCCAAGTGGGATTATTGAACTGATCATTACCACCGAGTATCATCAAGATTTGGTGAAAAAATGTTTTCTGAGATTTCAGCAAACAAGTAGTTTTTTGGAAGCTTGGCAACCCCTTTCAAACGAAAGTGTTTTCACCAGTCTCTGCATGGGGTACTTCAAGAGGAAACAAACCATAGAGATAGAACTAAGAACTACTTCATATGGACAAGTTTCAAGGAGCTAGCAAAAACCGTGTTTGATTTAGAGTTTCAAACACATCTATCTATATAGCAGAAAACAGAGTGAAACCTAAAAATTCAAAGTGTTACTGGAAACGAACACTTGAACATTGAAGAGTGAAAATTGGGCAGCCAAGTGGGCTTAGTGAACTGATCATTACCACCAAGTATCATCAAGATTTGGTGAATAAATGTATGCTGAGATTTCAGAAAACTAGTAGTTTTTTGGAAGCTTGGCAACCCCTTTCAAACGAAAGTGCTTTTCGCCAGTCTCTGCATGGGGTACTTCAAGAGGAAACAAACCATAGAGATAGAACATAGAACTACTTCATTTGGTCAAGTTTCAAGGAGCTAGCACAAACCATGTTTGATTTAGAATTCCAAACACAGCTATCTATGTAGGAGAAAACAGAGTGAAACCTAAAAATTCAAACTGTTACTGGAAACGAATGCTTCAACCTAGAAGAATAAAAATTGGGCAGCCAAGTGGGATTAGTGAACTGATCATTACCACCAAGTATCATCAAGATTTGGTGAAAAAATGTTTGCTGAGATTTCAGCAAACTAGTAATTTTTTGGAAGCTTGGCAACCCCTTTCAAACGAAAGTGTTTATCGAAAGTCTCTGCATGGGGTACTTCAAGAGGAAACAAACAATAAAGATAGAACTTAGAACTACTTCATTTGGGCAAGTTTCAAGGAGCTAGCACAAACCGTGTTTGATTTAGAGTTTCAAACACATATGTCTATATAGCAGAAAACAGTGTGAAACATAAAAATTCAAAGTGTTACTGGAAACGAACGCTTGAACCTAGAAGAGTGAAAATTGGGCAGCCAAGTGGGATTAGTGAACTGATCATTACCACCAAGTATCATCAAGATTTGGTGAAAAAATGTTTGCTGAGATTTCAGGAAAATAGTAGTTTTTTGGAAGCTTGGCAACCCCTTTCAAACGAAAGTGTTTTTTGCCAGTCTCTGATGGGGTACTTCAAGAGAAAACAATCCATAGAGAGAGAACTTAGAACTACTTCATTTTGTCAAGTTTCAAGGAGCTAGCACAAACCGTGTTTGATTTAGAATTCCAAACACAGCTATCTATGTAGGAGAAAACAGAGTGAATCTTAAAAATTCAAACTGTTACTGGAAACGAACGCTTTATCCTAGAAGAGTGAAAATTGGGCAGCCAAGTGGGCTTAGTGAACTGATCATTACCACCAAGTATCATCAAGTTTTGGTGAAAAAACGTCTGCTGAGATTTCAGCAATCTAGTAATTTTTTGGAAGCTTGGCAAACCCTTTCAAACGAAAGTGTTTTTCACCAGTCTCTGCATGGGGTACTTCAAGAGGAAACAAACCATAGAGATAGAACATAGAACTACTTCATTTGGTCAAGTTTCAAGGAGCTAGCACAAACCATGTTTGATTTAGAATTCCAAACACAGCTATCTATGTAGGAGAAAACAGAGTGAAACCTAAAAATTCAAACTGTTACTGGAAACGAATGCTTCAACCTAGAAGAATAAAAATTGGGCAGCCAAGTGGGATTAGTGAACTGATCATTACCACCAAGTATCATCAAGATTTGGTGAAAAAATGTTTGCTGAGATTTCAGCAAACTAGTAATTTTTTTGAAGCTTGGCAACCCCTTTCAAACGAAAGTGTTTTTCGAAAGTCTCTGCATGGGGTACTTCAAGAGGAAACAAACAATAAAGATAGAACTTAGAACTACTTCATTTGGGCAAGTTTCAAGGAGCTAGCACAAACCGTGTTTGATTTAGAGTTTCAAACACATATGTCTATATAGCAGAAAACAGTGTGAAACATAAAAATTCAAAGTGTTACTGGAAACGAACGCTTGAACCTAGAAGAGTGAAAATTGGGCAGCCAAGTGGGATTAGTGAACTGATCATTACCACCAAGTATCATCAAGATTTGGTGAAAAAATGTTTGCTGAGATTTCAGGAAAATAGTAGTTTTTTGGAAGCTTGGCAACCCCTTTCAAACGAAAGTGTTTTTTGCCAGTCTCTGATGGGGTACTTCAAGAGAAAACAATCCATAGAGAGAGAACTTAGAACTACTTCATTTTGTCAAGTTTCAAGGAGCTAGCACAAACCGTGTTTGATTTAGAATTCCAAACACAGCTATCTATGTAGGAGAAAACAGAGTGAAACTTAAAAATTCAAACTGTTACTGGAAACGAACGCTTTATCCTAGAAGAGTGAAAATTGGGCAGCCAAGTGGGCTTAGTGAACTGATCATTACCACCAAGTATCATCAAGTTTTGGTGAAAAAACGTCTGCTGAGATTTCAGCAATCTAGTAATTTTTTGGAAGCTTGGCAAACCCTTTCAAACGAAAGGGTTTTTCGACAGTCTCTGCATTTGGTACTTCAAGAGGAAACAAACCATAGAGATAGAACTTAGAACTACTTCATTTGGTCAAGTTTCAAGGAGCTAGCAGAAACCGTGTTTGATTTAGAATTCCAAAAACAGCTATTTATGTAGGAGAAAACAGAGTGAAACCTAAAAATGCAAACTGTTACTGGAAACGAATGCTTCAACCTAGAAGAATAAAAATTGGGCAGCCAAGTGGGATTAGTGAACTGATCATTACCACCAAGTATCATCAAGATTTGGTGAAAAATTGTTTGCTGAGATTTCAGCAAACTAGTAGTTTTTCTGAAGCTTGGCAAACCCTTTCAAACGAAAGGGTTTTTCGCCAGTCTCTGCATGGGGTACTTCAAGAGGAAAAAACCACAGAGATAGAACTTAGAACTACTTCATTTTGTCAAGTTTCAAGGAGCTAGCACAAACCGTGTTTGATTTAGGGTTTCAAACACATCTATCTATATAGCAGAAAACAGAGTGAAACCTAAAATTCAAAGTGTTACTGGAAACGAACGGTTGAACCTAGAAGAGAGAAAATTGGGCAGCCAAGTGGGCTTAGTGAACTGATCATTACACCCAAGTATCATCAAGGTTTGGTGAAAAAATGTTTCTGAGATTTCAGCAAACTATTAGTTTTTTGGAAGCTTGGCAACACCTTTCAAACGAAAGTGTTTTCGCCAGTCTCTGCATGGGGTAATTCAAGAGGAAACAAACCATAGAGACAGAACTTAGAACTACTTCATTTGGTCAAGTTTCAAGGAGCTAGCACAAACCGTGTTTGATTTAGAGTTTCAAACACATCTATCTCTATAGCAGAAAACAGAGTGAAACCTAAAAATTCAAAGTGTTACTGGAAACGAACGCTTGAACCTAGAAGAGTGAAAATTGGGCAGCCAAGTGGGCTTAGTGAACTGATCATTACCACCAAGTAGCATCAAGATTTGGTGAAAAAAAGTTTGCTGAGATTTCAGAAAACTAGAAGTTTTTTGGAAGCTTGGCAACCCCTTTCAAATGAAAGTGCTTTTCGCCAGTCTCTGCATGGGGTACTTCAAGAGGAAACAAACCATAGAGATAGAACTTAGAACTACTTCATTTGGTCAAGTTTTAAGGAGCTAGCACAAACCGTGTTTGATTTAGAGTTTCAAACACAGCTATCTATGTAGGAGTAAACAGAGTGAAACCTAAAAATTCAAAGTGTTACTGGAAACGAATGCTTTAACCTAGAAGAATAAAAATTGGGCAGCCAAGTGGGATCAGTGAACTGATCATTACCACCAAGTATCATCAAGATTTGGTGACAAAATGTTTGCTGAGATTTCATCAAACTAGTAGTTTTTTGGAAGCTTGGCAACCCTTTCAAACGAAAGTGTTTTTCGCCAGTCTCTGCATGGGGTACTTCAAGAGGAAACAAACCATAGAGATAGAACTTAGAACTACTTCATTTGGTCAAGTTTCAAGGAGCTAGCACAAACCGTGTTTGATTCAGAGTTTCAAACACATCTATCTATATAGCAGAAAACAGAGTGAAACCTAAAAATTCAAAGTATTACTGGAAACGAACGCTTGAACCTAGAAGAGTGAAAATTGGGCAGCCAAGTGGGCTTAGTGAACTGATCATTACCACCAAGTATCATCAAGATTTGGTGAAAAAATGTTTGCTGAGATTTCAGAAAAGTAGAAGTTTTTTGGAATCTTGGCAACCCCTTTCAAATGAAAGTGCTTTTCGCCTGTCTCTGCATGGGGTACTTCAAGAGGAAACAAACCATAGAGATTGAACTTAGAACTACTTCATTTGGTCAAGTTTCAAGGAGCTAGCTCAAACCGTGTTTGATTTAGCATTCCAAACGCAGCTATCTATGTAGGAGAAAACAGAGTGAAACCTAAAAATTCAATCTGTTACTGGAAACGAATGCTTCAACCTAGAAGAATAAAAATTGGGCAGCCAAGTGGGCTTAGTGAACTGATCATTACCAGCAAGTATCATCAAGATTTGGTGAAAAAATGTTTGCTGAGATTTCAGCAAACTAGTAGTTTTTTTGAAGCTTGGCAACCCCTTTCAAACGAAAGGGTTTTTCGACAGTCTCTGCATGGGGTACTTCAAGAGGAAACAAACCATAGAGATAGAATTTAGAACTACTTAATTTGGTCAAGTTTCAAGGAGCTAGCACAAACCGTGTTTGATTTAGAATTCCAAAACACAGCTATCTATGTAGTAAAAAACAGAGTGAAACCTAAAAGTTCAAACTATTACTGGAAACGAATGCTTCAACCTAGAAGAATAAAAATTGGGCAGCCAAGTGGGATTATTGAACTGATCATTACCACCGAGTATCATCAAGATTTGGTGAAAAAATGTTTTCTGAGATTTCAGCAAACAAGTAGTTTTTTGGAAGCTTGGCAACCCCTTTCAAACGAAAGTGTTTTTCACCAGTCTCTGCATGGGGTACTTCAAGAGGAAACAAACCATAGAGATAGAACTAAGAACTACTTCATATGGACAAGTTTCAAGGAGCTAGCAAAAACCGTGTTTGATTTAGAGTTTCAAACACATCTATCTATATAGCAGAAAACAGAGTGAAACCTAAAAATTCAAAGTGTTACTGGAAACGAACACTTGAACATTGAAGAGTGAAAATTGGGCAGCCAAGTGGGCTTAGTGAACTGATCATTACCACCAAGTATCATCAAGATTTGGTGAATAAATGTATGCTGAGATTTCAGAAAACTAGTAGTTTTTTGGAAGCTTGGCAACCCCTTTCAAACGAAAGTGCTTTTCGCCAGTCTCTGCATGGGGTACTTCAAGAGGAAACAAACCATAGAGATAGAACATAGAACTACTTCATTTGGTCAAGTTTCAAGGAGCTAGCACAAACCATGTTTGATTTAGAATTCCAAACACAGCTATCTATGTAGGAGAAAACAGAGTGAAACCTAAAAATTCAAACTGTTACTGGAAACGAATGCTTCAACCTAGAAGAATAAAAATTGGGCAGCCAAGTGGGATTAGTGAACTGATCATTACCACCAAGTATCATCAAGATTTGGTGAAAAAATGTTTGCTGAGATTTCAGCAAACTAGTAATTTTTTGGAAGCTTGGCAACCCCTTTCAAACGAAAGTGTTTTTCGAAAGTCTCTGCATGGGGTACTTCAAGAGGAAACAAACAATAAAGATAGAACTTAGAACTACTTCATTTGGGCAAGTTTCAAGGAGCTAGCACAAACCGTGTTTGATTTAGAGTTTCAAACACATATGTCTATATAGCAGAAAACAGTGTGAAACATAAAAATTCAAAGTGTTACTGGAAACGAACGCTTGAACCTAGAAGAGTGAAAATTGGGCAGCCAAGTGGGATTAGTGAACTGATGATTACCACCAAGTATCATCAAGATTTGGTGAAAAAATGTTTGCTGAGATTTCAGGAAAATAGTAGTTTTTTGGAAGCTTGGCAACCCCTTTCAAACGAAAGTGTTTTTTGCCAGTCTCTGATGGGGTACTTCAAGAGAAAACAATCCAGAGAGAGAACTTAGAACTACTTCATTTTGTCAAGTTTCAAGGAGCTAGCACAAACCGTGTTTGATTTAGAATTCCAAACACAGCTATCTATGTAGGAGAAAACAGAGTGAAACTTAAAAATTCAAACTGTTACTGGAAACGAACGCTTTATCCTAGAAGAGTGAAAATTGGGCAGCCAAGTGGGCTTAGTGAACTGATCATTACCACCAAGTATCATCAAGTTTTGGTGAAAAAACGTCTGCTGAGATTTCAGCAATCTAGTAATTTTTTGGAAGCTTGGCAAACCCTTTCAAACGAAAGTGTTTTTTGCCAGTCTCTGCATTTGGTACTTCAAGAGGAAACAAACCATAGAGATAGAACTTAGAACTACTTCATTTGGTCAAGTTTCAAGGAGCTAGCAGAAACCGTGTTTGATTTAGAATTCCAAAAACAGCTATTTATGTAGGAGAAAACAGAGTGAAACCTAAAAATTCAAACTTTTATTGGAAGCGAATGCTTCAACCTAGAAGAATAAAAATTGGGCAGCCAAGTGGGATTAGTGAACTGATCATTACCACCAAGTATCATCAAGATTTGGTGAAAAAATGTTTTCTGAGATTTCAGCAAACAAGTAGTTTTTTGGAAGCTTGACAACCCCTTTCAAACGAAAGTGTTTTTCACCGGTCTCTGCATGGGGTACTTCAAGAGGAAACAAACCATAGAGATAGAACTTAGAACTACTTCATTTGGTCAAGTTTCAAGGAGCTAGCACAAACCGTGTTTGATTTAGAATTCCAAACACAGCTATCTATGTAGTAAAAAACAGAGTGAAACCTAAAAGTTCAAACTATTACTGGAAACGAATGCTTCAACCTAGAAGAATAAAAATTGGGCAGCCAAGTGGGATTATTGAACTGATCATTACCACCGAGTATCATCAAGATTTGGTGAAAAAATGTTTTCTGAGATTTCAGCAAACAAGTAGTTTTTTGGAAGCTTGGCAACCCCTTTCAAACGAAAGTGTTTTTCACCAGTCTCTGCATGGGGTACTTCAAGAGGAAACAAACCATAGAGATAGAACTAAGAACTACTTCATATGGACAAGTTTCAAGGAGCTAGCAAAAACCGTGTTTGATTTAGAGTTTCAAACACATCTATCTATATAGCAGAAAACAGAGTGAAACCTAAAAATTCAAAGTGTTACTGGAAACGAACACTTGAACATTGAAGAGTGAAAATTGGGCAGCCAAGTGGGCTTAGTGAACTGATCATTACCACCAAGTATCATCAAGATTTGGTGAATAAATGTATGCTGAGATTTCAGAAAACTAGTAGTTTTTTGGAAGCTTGGCAACCCCTTTCAAACGAAAGTGCTTTTCGCCAGTCTCTGCATGGGGTACTTCAAGAGGAAACAAACCATAGATATAGAACATAGAACTACTTCATTTGGTCAAGTTTCAAGGAGCTAGCACAAACCATGTTTGATTTAGAATTCCAAACACAGCTATCTATGTAGGAGAAAACAGAGTGAAACCTAAAAATTCAAACTGTTACTGGAAACGAATGCTTCAACCTAGAAGAATAAAAATTGGGCAGCCAAGTGGGATTAGTGAACTGATCATTACCACCAAGTATCATCAAGATTTGGTGAAAAAATGTTTGCTGAGATTTCAGCAAACTAGTAATTTTTTTGAAGCTTGGCAACCCCTTTCAAACGAAAGTGTTTTTCGAAAGTCTCTGCATGGGGTACTTCAAGAGGAAACAAACAATAAAGATAGAACTTAGAACTACTTCATTTGGGCAAGTTTCAAGGAGCTAGCACAAACCGTGTTTGATTTAGAGTTTCAAACACATATGTCTATATAGCAGAAAACAGTGTGAAACATAAAAATTCAAAGTGTTACTGGAAACGAACGCTTGAACCTAGAAGAGTGAAAATTGGGCAGCCAAGTGGGATTAGTGAACTGATCATTACCACCAAGTATCATCAAGATTTGGTGAAAAAATGTTTGCTGAGATTTCAGGAAAATAGTAGTTTTTTGGAAGCTTGGCAACCCCTTTCAAACGAAAGTGTTTTTTGCCAGTCTCTGATGGGGTACTTCAAGAGAAAACAATCCATAGAGAGAGAACTTAGAACTACTTCATTTTGTCAAGTTTCAAGGAGCTAGCACAAACCGTGTTTGATTTAGAATTCCAAACACAGCTATCTATGTAGGAGAAAACAGAGTGAAACTTAAAAATTCAAACTGTTACTGGAAACGAACGCTTTATCCTAGAAGAGTGAAAATTGGGCAGCCAAGTGGGCTTAGTGAACTGATCATTACCACCAAGTATCATCAAGTTTTGGTGAAAAAACGTCTGCTGAGATTTCAGCAATCTAGTAATTTTTTGGAAGCTTGGCAAACCCTTTCAAACGAAAGTGTTTTTTGCCAGTCTCTGCATTTGGTACTTCAAGAGGAAACAAACCATAGAGATAGAACTTAGAACTACTTCATTTGGTCAAGTTTCAAGGAGCTAGCAGAAACCGTGTTTGATTTAGAATTCCAAAAACAGCTATTTATGTAGGAGAAAACAGAGTGAAACCTAAAAATGCAAACTGTTACTGGAAACGAATGCTTCAACCTAGAAGAATAAAAATTGGGCAGCCAAGTGGGATTAGTGAACTGATCATTACCACCAAGTATCATCAAGATTTGGTGAAAAAATGTTTGCTGAGATTTCAGCAAACTAGTAGTTTTTCTGAAGCTTGGCAAACCCTTTCAAACGAAAGGGTTTTTCGCCAGTCTCTGCATGGGGTACTTCAAGAGGAAACAAACCACAGAGATAGAACTTAGAACTACTTCATTTTGTCAAGTTTCAAGGAGCTAGCACAAACCGTGTTTGATTTAGGGTTTCAAACACATCTATCTATATAGCAGAAAACAGAGTGAAACCTAAAATTCAAAGTGTTACTGGAAACGAACGCTTGAACCTAGAAGAGAGAAAATTGGGCAGCCAAGTGGGCTTAGTGAACTGATCATTACACCCAAGTATCATCAAGGTTTGGTGAAAAAATGTTTCTGAGATTTCAGCAAACTATTAGTTTTTTGGAAGCTTGGCAACACCTTTCAAACGAAAGTGTTTTCGCCAGTCTCTGCATGGGGTAATTCAAGAGGAAACAAACCATAGAGACAGAACTTAGAACTACTTCATTTGGTCAAGTTTCAAGGAGCTAGCACAAACCGTGTTTGATTTAGAGTTTCAAACACATCTATCTCTATAGCAGAAAACAGAGTGAAACCTAAAAATTCAAAGTGTTACTGGAAACGAACGCTTGAACCTAGAAGAGTGAAAATTGGGCAGCCAAGTGGGCTTAGTGAACTGATCATTACCACCAAGTAGCATCAAGATTTGGTGAAAAAAAGTTTGCTGAGATTTCAGAAAACTAGAAGTTTTTTGGAAGCTTGGCAACCCCTTTCAAATGAAAGTGCTTTTCGCCAGTCTCTGCATGGGGTACTTCAAGAGGAAACAAACCATAGAGATAGAACTTAGAACTACTTCATTTGGTCAAGTTTTAAGGAGCTAGCACAAACCGTGTTTGATTTAGAGTTTCAAACACAGCTATCTATGTAAGAGTAAACAGAGTGAAACCTAAAAATTCAAAGTGTTACTGGAAACGAATGCTTTAACCTAGAAGAATAAAAATTGGGCAGCCAAGTGGGATCAGTGAACTGATCTTTACCACCAAGTATCATCAAGATTTGGTGACAAAATGTTTGCTGAGATTTCATCAAACTAGTAGTTTTTTGGAAGCTTGGCAACCCCTTTCAAACGAAAGTGTTTTTCGCCAGTCTCTGCATGGGGTACTTCAAGAGGAAACAAACCATAGAGATAGAACTTAGAACTACTTCATTTGGTCAAGTTTCAAGGAGCTAGCACAAACCGTGTTTGATTCAGAGTTTCAAACACATCTATCTATATAGCAGAAAACAGAGTGAAACCTAAAAATTCAAAGTATTACTGGAAACGAACGCTTGAACCTAGAAGAGTGAAAATTGGGCAGCCAAGTGGGCTTAGTGAACTGATCATTACCACCAAGTATCATCAAGATTTGGTGAAAAAATGTTTGCTGAGATTTCAGAAAAGTAGAAGTTTTTTGGAATCTTGGCAACCCCTTTCAAATGAAAGTGCTTTTCGCCTGTCTCTGCATGGGGTACTTCAAGAGGAAACAAACCATAGAGATTGAACTTAGAACTACTTCATTTGGTCAAGTTTCAAGGAGCTAGCTCAAACCGTGTTTGATTTAGCATTCCAAACGCAGCTATCTATGTAGGAGAAAACAGAGTGAAACCTAAAAATTCAATCTGTTACTGGAAACGAATGCTTCAACCTAGAAGAATAAAAATTGGGCAGCCAAGTGGGCTTAGTGAACTGATCATTACCACCAAGTATCATCAAGATTTGGTGAAAAAATGTTTGCTGAGATTTCAGCAAACTAGTAGTTTTTTTTGAAGCTTGGCAACCCCTTTCAAACGAAAGTGTTTTTCGACAGTCTCTGCATGGGGTACTTCAAGAGGAAACAAACCATAGAGATAGAATTTAGAACTACTTAATTTGGTCAAGTTTCAAGGAGCTAGCACAAACCGTGTTTGATTTAGAATTCCAAACACAGCTATCTATGTAGTAAAAAACAGAGTGAAACCTAAAAGTTCAAACTATTACTGGAAACGAATGCTTCAACCTAGAAGAATAAAAATTGGGCAGCCAAGTGGGATTATTGAACTGATCATTACCACCGAGTATCATCAAGATTTGGTGAAAAAATGTTTTCTGAGATTTCAGCAAACTAGTAGTTTTTCTGAAGCTTGGCAAACCCTTTCAAACGAAAGGGTTTTTCGCCAGTCTCTGATGGGGTACTTCAAGAGAAAACAATCCATAGAGAGAGAACTTAGAACTACTTCATTTTGTCAAGTTTCAAGGAGCTAGCACAAACCGTGTTTGATTTAGAATTCCAAACACAGCTATCTATGTAGGAGAAAACAGAGTGAAACTTAAAAATTCAAACTGTTACTGGAAACGAACGCTTTATCCTAGAAGAGTGAAAATTGGGCAGCCAAGTGGGCTTAGTGAACTGATCATTACCACCAAGTATCATCAAGATTTGGTGAAAAAATGTTTGCTGAGATTTCAGCAAACTAGTAGTTTTTCTGAAGCTTGGCAACCCCTTTCAAACGAAAGTGCTTTTCGCCAGTCTCTGCATGGGGTACTTCAAGAGGAAACAAACCATAGAGATAGAACATAGAACTACTTCATTTGGTCAAGTTTCAAGGAGCTAGCACAAACCGTGTTTGATTTAGAGTTTCAAACACATATGTCTATATAGCAGAAAACAGTGTGAAACATAAAAATTCAAAGTGTTACTGGAAACGAACGCTTGAACCTAGAAGAGTGAAAATTGGGCAGCCAAGTGGATTAGTGAACTGATCATTACCACCAAGTATCATCAAGATTTGGTGAAAAAATGTTTGCTGAGATTTCAGGAAAATAGTAGTTTTTTGGAAGCTTGGCAACCCCTTTCAAACGAAAGTGTTTTTGCCAGTCTCTGATGGGGTACTTCAAGAGAAAACAATCCATAGAGAGAGAACTTAGAACTACTTCATTTTGTCAAGTTTCAAGGAGCTAGCACAAACCGTGTTTGATTTAGAATTCCAAACACAGCTATCTATGTAGGAGAAAACAGAGTGAAACTTAAAAATTCAAACTGTTACTGGAAACGAACGCTTTATCCTAGAAGAGTGAAAATTGGGCAGCCAAGTGGGCTTAGTGAACTGATCATTACCACCAAGTATCATCAAGATTTGGTGAAAAAATGTTTGCTGAGATTTCAGCAAACTAGTAGTTTTTCTGAAGCTTGGCAAACCCTTTCAAACGAAAGGGTTTTTCGCCAGTCTCTGCATGGGGTACTTCAAGAGGAAACAAACCACAGAGATAGAACTTAGAACTACTTCATTTTGTCAAGTTTCAAGGAGCTAGCACAAACCGTGTTTGATTTAGAGTTTCAAACACGTCTATCTATATTGCAGAAAAAAAAATTGAAACCTAAAAATTCAAAGTGTTACTGGAAACGAACGCTTGAACCTAGAATAGTGAAAATTGGGCAGCGAAGTGGGATTAGTGAACTGATCATTACCACCAAGTATCATCAAGATTTGGTGAAAAAATATTTGCTTATATTTCAGGAAACAAGTAGTTTTTTGGAAGCTTGGCAACCCCTTTCAAATGAAAGTGTTTTTCGCCAGTCTCTGCATGGGGTACTTCAAAAGGAAACAAACCATAGAGAGAGAACTTAGAACTACTTCATTTTGTCAAGTTTCAAGGAGCTAGCAAAAACCGTGTTTGATTTAGAATTCCAAACACAGCTATCTATATAGCAGAAAACAGAGTGAAACCTAAAATTCAAAGTGTTACTGGAAACGAACGCTTGAACCTAGAAGAGTGAAAATTGGGCAGGCAAGTGGGATTAGTGAACTGATCATTACCACCAAGTATCATCAAGGATTTGGTGAAAATATGTTTGCTGAGATTTCAGAAAACTTGAATTTTTTTGGAAGCTTGGCAACCCCTTTCAAATGAAAGTGCTTTTCGCCAGTCTCTGCATGGGGGACATCAAGAGGAAACAATCCATAGAGATAGAATGTAGAACTACTTCATTTGGTCAAGTTTCAAGAAGCTATCACAAACCGTGTTTGATTTTAGAGTTTCAAACACATCTATCTATATAGCAGAAAACAGAGTGAAACCTAAAATTCAAAGTGTTACTGGAAACGAACGCTTGAACCTAGAAGAGTGAAAATTGGGCAGCCAAGTGGGCTTAGTGAACTGACCATTACCACCAAGTATCATCAAGATTTGGTGAAAAAATGTTTGCTGAGATTTCAGCAAACTAGTAGTTTTTTGGAAGCTTGGCAACCCCTTTCAAACGAAAGTGTTTTTCGCCAGTCTCTACATGGGGTACTTCAAGAGGAAACAAACCATAGAGATAGAACTTAGTACTACTTTATTTGGTCAAGTTTCAAGGAGCTAGCACAAACCGTGTTTGATTTAGAATTCCAAACAAAGCTATCTATGTAGGAGAAAACAGAGTGAAACCTAAAAATTCAAACTGTTACTGGAAATGAAAGCTTTAACCTAGAAGAGTGAAAATTGGGAAGCCAAGTGGCCTTAGTGAACTGATCATTACCACCAAGTATCATCAAGATTTGGTGGAAAAACGTTTGCTGAGATTTCAGCAAACTAGTAATTTTTTGGAAGCTTGGCAACCCCTTTCAACGAAAGTGTTTTTTGCCAGTCTCTGCATGGGGTACTTCATGAGCAAACAAACCATAGAGATAGAACTTAGAACTCCTTCATTTGGTCAAGTTTCAAGGAGCTAGCACAAACCGTGTTTGTTTTAGTGTTTCAAACACAGCTATCTATGTAGGAGAAAACGGAGTGAAACCTAAAAATTCAAACTGTTACTGGAAACGAATGCTTGAACATAGAAGAATAAAAATTGGGCAGCCAAGTGGGATTAGTGAACTGATCATTACCACCAAGTATCATCAAGATTTGGTGAAAAAATGTTTGCTGAAATTTCAGCAAACTAGTAGTTTTTTGGAAGCTTGGCAACCCCTTTCCAACCAAAGTGTTTTTCGCCAGTCTCTGCATGGGGTACTGAAAGAGGAAACAAACCATAGAGATAGAACTTAGAACTACTTCATTTGTTCAAGTTTCAAGGAGCTATCACAACCGTGTTTGATTTTAGAGTTTCAAACATATCTATCTATATAGCAGAAAACAGAGTGAAACCTAAAATTCAAAGTGTTACTGGAAACGAACTCTTGAACCTAGAAGAGTGAAAATTGGGCAGCCAAGTGGGTTTAGTGAACTGATCATTACCACCAAGTATCATCAAGATTTGGTGAAAAAATGTTTCCTGAGATTTCAGCAAACTAGTAGTTTTTTGGAAGCTTGGCAACCCCTTTCAAATGAAAGTGCTTTTCGCCAGTCTCTGCATGGGGTACTTCAAGAGGAAACAAACCATAGAGATAGAACGTAGAACTACTTCATTTGGTCAAGTTTCAACGTGCTATCACAAACCGTGTTTGATTTTAGAGTTTCAAACACATCTATCTATATAGCAGAAAACAAAGTGAAACCTAAAATTCAAAGTGTTACTGGAAACGAACGCTTGAACCTA
This sequence comes from Callospermophilus lateralis, assembly GCF_048772815.1. Taxonomy (NCBI): domain Eukaryota; kingdom Metazoa; phylum Chordata; class Mammalia; order Rodentia; family Sciuridae; genus Callospermophilus; species Callospermophilus lateralis. The sequence goes on along the minus strand of NW_027516966.1, from coordinate 30,927 downwards.
GAAGAGTGAAAATTGGGCAGCCAAGTGGGCTTAGTGAACTGATCATTACCACCAAGTATCATCAAGATTTGGTGAAAAAATGTTTGCTGAGATTTCAGCAAACTAGTAGTTTTTTGGAAGCTTGGCAACAACTTTCAAACGAAAGTGTTTTTCGCCAGTCTCTGCATGGGGTACTTCAAGAGAAACAAACCATAGAGATAGAACTTTGAACTACTTCATTTGGTCAAGTTTGAAGGAGCTAGCACAAACCGTGTTTGATTTAGAATTCCAAACACAGCTATCTATGTAGGAGAAAACAGAGTGAAACCTAAAAATTCAGACTGTTACTGGAAACGAATGCTTCAACCTAGAAGAATAAAAATTGGGCAGCCAAGTGGGCTTAGTGAACTGATCATTACCACCAAGTATCATCAAGATTTGGTGAAAAAATGTTTGCTGAGATTTCAGCAAACTAGTATTTTTTTGGAAGCTTGGCAACCCCTTTCAAACGAAAGTGTTTTTCACCAGTCTCTGCATGGGGTACTTCAAGAGGAAACAAACAATAGAGATAGAACTTAGAACTACTTCATTTGGTCAAGTTTCAAGGAGCTAGCACAACCCGTGTTTGATTTAGAGTTTCAAACACATCTATCTATATAGCAGAAAACAGAGTGAAACCTAAAAATTCAAAGTGTTACTGGAAACGAACGCTTGAAACTAGAAGAGTGAAAATTGGGCTGCAAATTGTGCTTAGTGAACTGATCATTACCACGAAGTATCATCAAGATTTGGTGAAAAAATGTTTGCTGAGATTTCAGGAAACTAGTAGTTTTTTGGAAGCCTGGCAACCCCTTTCAAACGAAAGTGTTTTCGCCAGTCTCTGCATGGGGTACTTCAAGAGGAAACAAACCATAGATATAGAACTTAGAACTACTTCATTTGGTCAAGTTTCAAGGAGCTTGCACAAACCGTGTTTGATTTAGAGTTTCAAACACATCTATCTATATAGCAGAAAACAGAGTGAAACCTAAAAATTCAAAGTGTTACTGGAAACGAACGCTTGAACCTAGAAGAGTGAAAATTGGGCAGCAAAGTGTGCTTAGTGAACTGATCATTACGACCAAGTATCATCAAGATTTGGTGAAAAAATGTTTGCTGAGATTTCAGGAAACTAGTAGTTTTTTGGAAGCTTGGCAACCCCTTTCAAACGAAAGTGTTTTTCGCCAGTCTCTGCATGGGGTACTTCAAGAGGAAACAAACCATAGAGAGAGAACTTAGAACTACTTCATTTTGTCAAGTTTCAAGGAGCTAGCACAAACCGTGTTTGATTTAGAATTCCAAACACAGCTATCTATGTAAAAGAAAACAGATTGAAACCTAAAAATTCAAACTGTTACTGGAAATGAAGGCTTTAACCTACAAGAATAAAAATTGGGCAGCCAAGTGGGATTAGTGAACTGATCATTACCACCAAGTATCATCAAGATTTGGTGAAAAAATATTTGCTGAGATTTCAGTAAACTAGTAGTTTTTTGGAAGCTTGGCAACCCCTTTCCAACCAAAGTGTTTTTCGCCAGTCTCTGCATGGGGTACTGAAAGAGGAAACAAACCATAGAGATAGAACTTAGAACTACTTCATTTGGTCAAGTTTCAAGGAGCTATCACAAACCGTGTTTGATTTTAGAGTTTCAAACACATCTATCTATATAGCAGAAAACAGAGTGAAACCTAAAATTCAAAGTGTTACTGGAAACGAACGCTTGAACCTAGAAGAGTGAAAATTGGGCAGCCAAGTGGGCTTAGTGAACTGATCATTACCACCAAGTATCATCAAGATTTGGTGAAAAAATGTTTCCTGAGATTTCAGCAAACTAGTAGTTTTTTGGAAGCTTGGCAACCCCTTTCAAACGAAAGTGTTTTTCGCCAGTCTCTGCATGGGGTACTTCAAGAGGAAACAAACCATAGAGATAGGACTTAGAACTACTTCATTTGGTCAAGTTTCAAGGAGCAAGCACAAACCGTGTTTGATTTAGTGTTTCAAACACATCTATCTATATAGCAGAAAACAGAGTGAAACCTAAAAATTCAAAGTGTTACTGGAAACGAACGCTTGAACCTAGAAGAGTGAAAATTGGGCAGCCAAGTGGGCTTAGTGAACTGATCATTACCACCAAGTATCATCAAGATTTGGTGAAAAAATGTTTGCTCAGATTTCATAAAACTAGAAGCTTTTTGGAAGCTTGGCAACCCCTTTCAAATGAAAGTGCTTTTCGCCAGTCGCTGCATGGGATACTTCAAGAGAAAACAAACCATACAGATAGAACTTAGAACTCCTTCATTTGGTCAAGTTTCAAGGAGCTAGCACAAACCGTGTTTGATTTAGAATTCCAAACACAGCTATCTATGTAGGAGAAAACGGAGTGAAACATAAAAATTCAAACTGTTACTGGAAACGAATGCTTGAACATAGAAGAATAAAAATTGGGCAGCCAAGTGGGCTTAGTGAACTGATCATTACCACCAAGTATCATCAAGATTTGGTGAAAAAATGTTTCCTGAGATTTCAGCAAACTAGTAGTTTTTTGGAAGCTTGGCAACCCCTCTCAAACGAAAGTGTTTTTCGCCAGTCTCTGCATGGGGTACTCCAAGAGGAAACAAACCATAGAGATAGAACTTAGAACTACTTCATTTGGTCAATTTTCAAGAGGCTAGCACAAACCGTGTTTGATTTAGAGTTTCAAACACATCTATCTATATAGCAGAAAACAGAGTGAAACCTAAAAATTCAAAGTGTTACTGGAAACGAACGCTTGAACCTAGAAGAGTGAAAATTGGGCAGCAAAGTGTGCTTAGTGAACTGATCATTACCACCAAGTATCATCAAGTTTTGGTGAAAAAATGTTTGCTGAGATTTCAGGAAACTAGTAGTTTTTTGGAAGCTTGGCAACCCCTTTCAAACGAAAGTGTTTTTCGCCAGTCTCTGCATGGGGTACTTCAAGAGGAAACAAACCATAGAGATAGAACTTAGAACTACTTCATTTTGTCAAGTTTCAAGGAGCTAGCACAAACCGTGTTTGATTTAGAATTCCAAACACAGCTATCTATGTAGGAGAAAACAGAGTGAAACCTAAAAATTCAAACTGTTACTGGAAATGAACGCTTTAACCTAGAAGAGTGAAAATTGGGAAGCCAAGTGGGCTTAGTGAACTGATCATTACCACCAAGTATCATCAAGATTTGGTGGAAAAACGTTTGCTGAGATTTCAGCAAACTAGTAATTTTTTGGAAGCTTGGCAACCCCTTTCAAACGAAAGTGTTTTTCGCCAGTCTCTGCATGGGGTACTTCAAGAGCAAACAAACCATAGAGATAGAACTTAGAACTCCTTCATTTGGTCAAGTTTCAAGGAGCTAGCACAAACCGTGTTTGATTTAGAATTCCAAACACAGCTATCTATGTAGGAGAAAACGGAGTGAAACCTAAAAATTCAAACTGTTACTGGAAACGAATGCTCCAACCTAGAAGAATAAAAATTGGGCAGCCAAGTGGGATTAGTGAACTGATCATTACCAACAAGTATCATCAAGATTTGGTGAAAAAATGGTTGCCTAGATTTCAGCAAACTAGTAGTTTTTTGGAAGCTTGGCAACCCCTTTCCAACCAAAGTGTTTTTTGCCAGTCTCTGCATGGGGTACTGAAAGAGGAAACAAACTATAGAGATAGAACTTAGAACTACTTCATTTGGTCAAGTTTCAAGGAGCTAGCTCAAACCGTGTTTGATTTATAATTCCAAACACAGCTATCTATGCAGGAGAAAACAGAGTGAAACCTAAAATTTCAAACTGTTAATGGAAACGAATGCTTCAACCTAGAAGAATAAAAATTGGGCAGCCAAGTGGGCTTAGTGAACTGATCATTACCACCAAGTATCATCAAGATTTGGTGAAAAAATGTTTGCTGAGATTTCAGCAAACTAGAAATTTTTTTGGAAGCTTGGCAACCCCTATCATACGAAAGTGTTTTTCGCCAGTCTCTGCATGGGGTATTTCAAGAGGAAAAAAACCATAGAGATAGAACTTAGAACTACTTCATTTGGTCAAGTTTCAAGGAGCTAGCACAAACCGTGTTTTATATAGAATTCCAAACACAGCTATATATGTAGGAGAAAACAGAGTGAAACCTAAAAATTCAAAGTGTTACTGGAAATGAACGCTTGAACATAGAAGAGTGAAAATTTGGAAGCCAAGAAGGCTAAGTGAACTGATCATTACCACCAAGTATAATCAAGATTTGGTGAAAAAATGTTTGCTGAGATATCAGCAAACTAGTAGTATTTGGAAGCTTGGCAACCCCTTTCAAACAAAAGTGCTTTTCACCAGTCTCTGCATGTGGTACTTCAAGAGGAAACAAACCATAGAGATAGAACTTAGAACTACTTCATTTGGTCAAGTTTCAAGGAGCTACCACAAACCGTGTTTGATTTAGAATTCCAAACACAGCTATCTATGTAGGAGAAAACCGAGTGAAACCTAAAAATTCAAAGTGTTACTGGAAACGAACGCTTGAACCTAGAAGAGTGAAAATAGGGCAGCCAAGTGGACTTAGTGAACTGATGATTACCACCAAGTATCATCATGTTTTGGTGAAAAAATGTTTGCTGAGAATTCAACAAACTAGAAGTTTTTTTGGAAGCTTGGCAACCCCTTTCCAACGAAAGTGTTTTTCGCCAGTCTCTGCATGGGGTACTTCAAGAGGAAACAAAGCATAGAGATAGAACTTAGAACTACTTCATTTGGTCAAGTTTCACGGAGCTAGCACAAACCGTGTTTGATTTAGAATTCCAAACACAGCTATCTATGTAGGAGAAAACAGAGTGAAACCTAAAAATTCACACTGTTACTGGAAACTAATGCTTCAACCCAGAAGAATAAAAATTGGGCAGCCAAGTGGAATTAGTGAACTGATCATTATATCAAGTATCATCAAGATTTGGTGAAAAAATGTTTGCTGAGATTTCAGCAAACTAGTAGTTTTTTGGAAGCTTGGCAACCCCTTTCAAACGAAAGTGTTTTTCGAGAATCTCTGCATGGGGTACTTCAAGAGGAAACAAAGCATAGAGATAGAACTTAGAACTACTTCGTTTGGTCAAGTTTCAAGGAGCTAGCACAAACCGTGTTTGATTTAGAATTCCAAACACAGCTATCTATGCAGGAGAAAACAGAGTGAAACCTAAAAATTCAAAGTGTTACTGGAAACGAACGCTTGAACATAGAAGAGTGAAAATTGGGCAGCCAAGTGGGCTTAGTGAACTGATGATTTCCACCAAGTATCATCAAGATTTTTTGAAAAAATGTTTGCTGAGATTTCAGCAAACTAGTAGTTTTTTGGAAGCTTGGCAACCCCTTTCAAACGAAAGTGTTTATCGCCAATCTCTGCATGGGGTACTTCAAGAGGAAACAAACCATAGAGATAGAACTTAGAACTACTTCATTTGGTCAAGTTTCAAGGAGCTAGCACAAACCGTGTTTGATTTAGAATTCCAAACACAGCTATCTATGTAGGAGAAAACAGAGTGAAACCTAAAAATTCAAACTGTTACTGGAAACGAATGCTTCACCTAGAAGAATAAAAATTGGGCAGCCAAGTGGGATTAGTGAACTGATCATTACCACCATGTATCATCAAGTTTTGGTGAAAAAATGTTTGCTCATATTTCAGCAAACGAGTAGTTTTTTGGAAGCTTGGCCACCCCTTTCAAACGAATGGGACTTTCGCCAGTCTCTGCATGGGGTACTTCAAGAGGAAAGAAACCATATAGATAGAACTTAGAACTACTTCATTTGGTCAAGATTCAAGGAGCTAGCACAAACCGTGTTTGATTTATAGTTTAAAACACATCTATCTCTATAACAGAAAACAGAGTGAAACCTAAAAATTCAAAGTGTTACTGGAAACGAACGCTTGAACCTAGAAGAGTGAAAATTGGGCAGCCAAGTGGGCTTAGTGAACTGATCATTACCACCAAGTATCATCAAGATTTGGTGAAAAAATGTTTGCTGAGATTTCAGCAAACTAGTAGTTTTTTGGAAGCTTGGCAACCCCTTTCCAACGAAAGTGTTTTTCGCCAACATTTGCATGGGGTACTTAAAGAGGAAACAAACCATAGAGATAGAACTTAGAACTACTTCATTTGGTCAAGTTTCAAGGAGCAAGCTCAAACCGTGTTTGATTTAGATTTCCAAACACAGCTATCTATGCAGGAGAAAACAGAGTGAAACCTAAAAATTCAAACTGTTACTGGAAACGAATGCTTCAACCTAGAAGAATAAAAAATGGGCAGCCAAGTGGGCTTAGTGAACTGATCATTACCACCAAGTATCATCAAGATTTGGTGAAAAAATGTTTGCTGAGATTTCAGCAAACTAGTAGTTTTTTGGAAGCTTGGCAACCCCTTTCAAAGGAAATTGTTTTTCGCCAGTCTCTGCATGGGGTACTTCACGAGGAAACAAACCATAGAGATAGAACTTAGAACTACTTCATTTGGTCAAGTTTCAAGGAGCTAGCACAAACCGTGTTTGATTTAGAATTCCAAACACAGCTATCTATGTAGGAGAAAACCGAGTGAAACCTAAAAATTCAAAGTGTTACTGGAAACAAACGCTTGAACCTAGAAGAGTGAAAATTGGGCAGGCAAGTGGGCTTAGTGAACTGATGATTACCACCAAGTATCATCAAGATTTGGTGAAAAAATATTTGCTGAGATTTCAGCAAACTAGTAGTTTTTTGGAAGCTTGGCAACCCCTTTCAAACGAAAGTGCTTTTCGCCAGTCTCTGCATGGGGTACTTCAAGAGGAAACAAACCATAGAGATAGAACTTAGAACTACTTCATTTGGTCAAGTTTCAAGGAGCTAGCACAAACCGTTTTTGATTAGATTTTCAAACACCTCTATCTATATAGAAGAAAACAGAATGAAACCTAAAAATTCAAACTGTTACTGTAATCGAATGCTTCAACCTAGAAGAATAAAAATTGGGCAGCCAAGTGGGCTTAGTGAACTGATCATTACCACCAAGTATCATCAAGATTTGGTGAAAAAATGTTTACTGAGAATTCAGCAAACTAGAAGGTTTTTTGGAAGCTTGGCAACCCCTTTCAAACGAAAGTGTTTTTCGCCAGTCTCTGCATGGGGTACTTCAAGAGGAAACAAACCATAGAGATAGAACTTAGAACTACTTCATTTGGTCAAGTTTCAAGGAGCTAGCACAAACCGTGTTTGATTTAGTATTCAAAACACAGCTATGTATGTAGGAGAAAACAGAGTGAAACCTAAAAATTCACACTGTTACTGGAAACTAATGCTTCAACCCAGAAGAATAAAAATTGGGCAGCCAAGTGGAATTAGTGAACTGATCATTACCACCAAGTATCATCAAGATTTGGTGAAAAAATGTTTGCTGAGATTTCAGCAAACTAGTAGTTTTTGAAGCTTGGCTACCCCTTTCAAACGAAAGTGTTTTTCTCCAGTCTATGCATGGGGTAATTCAAGAGGAAACAAACCATAGAGATAGAACTTAGAACTACTTCATTTGGTCAACTTTCAAGGAGCTAGCACAAACCGTGTTTGATTAGAGTTTCAAACACCTCTATCTATATAGCAGAAAACAGAGTGAAACCTAAAAATTCAAAGTGTTACTGGAAACGAACGCTTGAACCTAGAAGAGTGAAAATTGGGCAGCCAAGTGGGCTTAGTGAACTGATCATTACCACCAAGTATCATCAAGATTTGGTGAAAAAATGTTTGCTGAGATTTCAGCAAACTAGTAGTTTTTTGGAAGCTTGGCAACCCCTTTCCAACGAAAGTGTTTTTCGCCAACCTTTGCATGGGGTACTTAAAGAGGAAACAAACCATAGAGATAGAACTTAGAACTACTTCATTTGGTCAAGTTTCAAGGAGCAAGCTCAAACCGTGTTTGATTTAGATTTCCAAACACAGCTATCTATGCAGGAAAACAGAGTGAAACCTAAAAATTCAAACTGTTACTGGAAACGAATGCTTCAACCTAGAAGAATAAAAATGGGCAGCCAAGTGGGCTTAGTGAACTGATCATTACCACCAAGTATCATCAAGATTTGGTGAAAAAATGTTTGCTGAGATTTCAGCAAACTAGTAGTTTTTTGGAAGCTTGGCAACCCCTTTCAAACGAAATTGTTTTTCGCCAGTCTCTGCATGGGGTACTTCAAGAGGAAACAAACCATAAAGATAGAACTTAGAACTACTTCATTTGGTCAAGTTTCAAGGAGCTAGCACAAACCGTGTTTGATTTAGAATTCCAAACACAGCTATCTATGTAGGAGAAAACAGAGTGAAACCTAAAAATTCAAACTGTTACTGGGAACGAATGCTTCACCAAGAAGAATAAAAATTGGGCAGCCAAGTGGGACTAGTGAACTGATCATTACCACCAAGTATCATCAAAATTTGGTGAAAAAATGTTTGCTCATATTTCAGCAAACTAGTAGTTTTTTGGAAGCTTGGCCACCCCTTTCAAACGAAGGGACTTTCGCCAGTCTCTGCATGGTGTACTTCAAGAGGAAAGAAACCATATAGATAGAACTTAGAACTACTTCATTTGGTCAACTTTCAAGGAGCTAGCACAAACCGTGTTTGATTTAGAGTTTAAAACACATCTATCTCTATAACAGAAAACAGAGTGAAACCTAAAAATTCAAAGTGTTACTGGAAACGAACGCTTGAACTTAGAAGAGTGAAATTTGGGCAGCCAAGTGGGCTTAGTGAACTGATCATTACCACCAAGTATCATCAAGATTTGGTGAAAAAATGTTTGCTGAGATTTCAGCAAACTAGTAGTTTTTTGGAAGCTAGGCAACCCTTTCAAACGAAAGTGCTTTTCGCCAGTCTATGCATGGGTACTTCAAGAGGAAACAAACCATAGAGATAGAACTTAGAACTACTTCATTTGGTCAACTTTCAAGGAGCTAGCACAAACCGTGTTTATTAGAATTCCAAACACAGCTATCTATGTAGGAGAAAACAGAGTGAAACTAAAAAATTCAAAGTGTTACTGGAAACGAATGCTTGAACCTAGAAGAGTGAAAATTGGGCAGCCAAGTGGGCTTAGTGAACTGATCATTACCACCAAGTATCATCAAGATTTGGTGAAACAATGTTTGCTGAGATTTCAGCAAACTAGTAGTTTTTTGGAAGCTTGGCAACCCCTTTCCAACGAAAGTGTTTTTCGCCAGTCTATGCATGGGGTACTTCAAGAGGAAACAAACCATAGAGATAGAACTTAGAACTACTTCATTTGGTCAAGTTTCAAGGAGCAAGCTCAAACCGTGTTTGATTTAGATTTCCAAACACAGCTATCTATGCAGGAGAAAACAGGGTGAAACCTAAAAATTCAAAGTGTTACTGGAAACGGATGCTTCAACCTAGAAGAGTGAAAATTGGGCAGCCAAGTGGGCTTAGTGAACTGATCATTACCACCAAGTATCATCAAGATTTGGTGAAAAAATGTTTGCTGAGATTTCAGCAAACTAGTAGTTTTTTGAAAGCTTGGCAACCCCTTTCCAACGAAAGTGTTTTTCGCCAACCTTTGCATGGGGTACTTCAAGAGGAAACAAACCATAGAGATAGAACTTAGAACTACTTCATTTGGTCAAGTTTCAAGGAGCTAGCACAAACCGTGTTTGATTTAGAATTCCAAACACAGCTATCTATGTAGGAGAAAACCGAGTGAAAAATAAAAATTCAAAGTGTTACTGGAAACAAACGCTTGAACCTAGAAGAATAAAAAATGGGCAGCCAAGTGGGCTTAGTGAACTGATCATTACCACCAAGTATCATCAAGATTTTTTGAAAAAATGTTTGCTGAGATTTCAGCAAACTAGTAGTTTTTTTGAAGCTTGGCAACCCCTTTCAAACGAAAGGGACTTTCGCCAGTCTCTGCATGGTGTACTTCAAGAGGAAAGAAACCATATAGATAGAACTTAGAACTACTTCATTTGGTCAACTTTCAAGGAGCTAGCACAAACCGTGTTTGATTTAGAGTTTAAAACACATCTATCTCTATAACAGAAAACAGAGTGAAACCTAAAAATTCAAAGTGTTAGTGGAACGAACGCTTGAACTTAGAAGAGTGAAATTTGGGCAGCCAAGTGGGCTTAGTGAACTGATCATTACCACCAAGTATCATCAAGATTTGGTGAAAAAATGTTTGCTGAGATTTCAGCAAACTAGTAGTTTTTGGAAGCTAGGCAACCCCTTTCAAACGAAAGTGCTTTTCGCCAGTCTATGCATGGGGAACTTCAAGAGGAAACAAACCATAGAGATAGAACTTAGAACTACTTCATTTGGTCAACTTTCAAGGAGCTAGCACAAACCGTGTTTTATTTAGAATTCCAACACAGCTATCTATGTAGGAGAAAACAGAGTGAAACCTAAAAATTCAAAGTGTTACTGGAAACGAATGCTTGAACCTAGAAGAGTGAACATTGGGCAGCCAAGTGGGCTTAGTGAACTGATCATTACAACCAAGTATCATCAAGATTTGGTGAAACAATGTTTGCTGAGATTTCAGCAAACTAGTAGTTTTTTGGAAGCTTGGCAACCCCTTTCCAACGAAAGTGTTTTCGCCAGTCTATGCATGGGGTACTTCAAGAGGAAACAAACCATAGAGATAGAACTTAGAACTACTTCCTTTGGTCAAGTTTCAAGGAGCAAGCTCAAACCGTGTTTGATTTAGATTTCCAAACACAGCTATCTATGCAGGAGAAAACAGAGTGAAACCTAAAAATTCAAAGTGTTACTGGAAACGGATGCTTCAACCTAGAAGAGTGAAAATTGGGCAGCCAAGTGGGCTTAGTGAACTGATCATTACCACCAAGTATCATCAAGATTTGGTGAAAAAATGTTTGCTGAGATTTCAGCAAACTAGTAGTTTTTTGGAAGCTTGGCAACCCCTTTCCAACGAAAGTGTTTTTCGCCAACTTTGCATGGGGTACTTCAAGAGGAAACAAACCATAGAGATCTTAGAACTACTTCATTTGGTCAGGTTTCAAGGAGCTAGCACAAACCGTGTTTGATTTAGAATTCCAAACACAGCTATCTATGTAGGAGAAAACAGAGTGAAACCTAAAAATTCAAACTGTTACTGGAAACGAATGCTTCACCTAGAAGAATAAAAATTGGGCAGCCAAGTGGGATTAGTGAACTGATCATTACCACCATGTATCATCAAGTTTTGGTGAAAAAATGTTTGCTCATATTTCAGCAAACGAGTAGTTTTTTGGAAGCTTGGCCACCCCTTTCAAACGAATGGGACTTTCGCCAGTCTCTGCATGGGGTACTTCAAGAGGAAAGAAACCATATAGATAGAACTTAGAACTACTTCATTTGGTCAAGATTCAAGGAGCTAGCACAAACCGTGTTTGATTTATAGTTTAAAACACATCTATCTCTATAACAGAAAACAGAGTGAAACCTAAAAATTCAAAGTGTTACTGGAAACGAACGCTTGAACCTAGAAGAGTGAAAATTGGGCAGCCAAGTGGGCTTAGTGAACTGATCATTACCACCAAGTATCATCAAGATTTGGTGAAAAAATGTTTGCTGAGATTTCAGCAAACTAGTAGTTTTTTGGAAGCTTGGCAACCCCTTTCCAACGAAAGTGTTTTTCGCCAACCTTTGCATGGGGTACTTAAAGAGGAAACAAACCATAGAGATAGAACTTAGAACTACTTCATTTGGTCAAGTTTCAAGGAGCAAGCTCAAACCGTGTTTGATTTAGATTTCCAAACACAGCTATCTATGCAGGAGAAAACAGAGTGAAACCTAAAAATTCAAACTGTTACTGGAAACGAATGCTTCAACCTAGAAGAATAAAAAATGGGCAGCCAAGTGGGCTTAGTGAACTGATCATTACCACCAAGTATCATCAAGATTTGGTGAAAAAATGTTTGCTGAGATTTCAGCAAACTAGTAGTTTTTTGGAAGCTTGGCAACCCCTTTCAAAGGAAATTGTTTTTCGCCAGTCTCTGCATGGGGTACTTCAAGAGGAAACAAACCATAGAGATAGAACTTAGAACTACTTCATTTGGTCAAGTTTCAAGGAGCTAGCACAAACCGTGTTTGATTTAGAATTCCAAACACAGCTATCTATGTAGGAGAAAACCGAGTGAAACCTAAAAATTCAAAGTGTTACTGGAAACAAACGCTTGAACCTAGAAGAGTGAAAATTGGGCAGGCAAGTGGGCTTAGTGAACTGATGATTACCACCAAGTATCATCAAGATTTGGTGAAAAAATATTTGCTGAGATTTCAGCAAACTAGTAGTTTTTTTGGAAGCTTGGCAACCCCTTTCAAACGAAAGTGCTTTTCGCCAGTCTCTGCATGGGGTACTTCAAGAGGAAACAAACCATAGAGATAGAACTTAGAACTACTTCATTTGGTCAAGTTTCAAGGAGCTAGCACAAACCGTTTTTGATTAGATTTTCAAACACCTCTATCTATATAGAAGAAAACAGAGTGAAACCTAAAAATTCAAACTGTTACTGTAATCGGATGCTTCAACCTAGAAGAATAAAAATTGGGCAGCCAAGTGGGCTTAGTGAACTGATCATTACCACCAAGTATCATCAAGATTTGGTGAAAAAATGTTTACTGAGAATTCAGCAAACTAGAAGGTTTTTTGGAAGCTTGGCAACCCCTTTCAAACGAAAGTGTTTTTCGCCAGTCTCTGCATGGGGTACTTCAAGAGGAAACAAACCATAGAGATAGAACTTAGAACTACTTCATTTGGTCAAGTTTCAAGGAGCTAGCACAAACCGTGTTTGATTTAGTATTCAAAACACAGCTATCTATGTAGGAGAAAACAGAGTGAAACCTAAAAATTCACACTGTTACTGGAAACTAATGCTTCAACCCAGAAGAATAAAAATTGGGCAGCCAAGTGGAATTAGTGAACTGATCATTACCACCAAGTATCATCAAGATTTGGTGAAAAAATGTTTGCTGAGATTTCAGCAAACTAGTAGTTTTTTGGAAGCTTGGCTACCCCTTTCAAACGAAAGTGTTTTTCTCCAGTCTATGCATGGGGTAATTCAAGAGGAAACAAACCATAGAGATAGAACTTAGAACTACTTCATTTGGTCAACTTTCAAGGAGCTAGCACAAACCGTGTTTGATTAGAGTTTCAAACACCTCTATCTATATAGCAGAAAACAGAGTGAAACCTAAAAATTCAAAGTGTTACTGGAAACGAACGCTTGAACCTAGAAGAGTGAAAATTGGGCAGCCAAGTGGGCTTAGTGAACTGATCATTACCACCAAGTATCATCAAGATTTGGTGAAAAAATGTTTGCTGAGATTTCAGCAAACTAGTAGTTTTTTGGAAGCTTGGCAACCCCTTTCCAACGAAAGTGTTTTTCGCCAACCTTTGCATGGGGTACTTAAAGAGGAAACAAACCATAGAGATAGAACTTAGAACTACTTCATTTGGTCAAGTTTCAAGGAGCAAGCTCAAACCGTGTTTGATTTAGATTTCCAAACACAGCTATCTATGCAGGAGAAAACAGAGTGAAACCTAAAAATTCAAACTGTTACTGGAAACGAATGCTTCAACCTAGAAGAATAAAAAATGGGCAGCCAAGTGGGCTTAGTGAACTGATCATTACCACCAAGTATCATCAAGATTTGGTGAAAAAATGTTTGCTGAGATTTCAGCAAACTAGTAGTTTTTTGGAAGCTTGGCAACCCCTTTCAAACGAAATTGTTTTTCGCCAGTCTCTGCATGGGGTACTTCAAGAGGAAACAAACCATAAAGATAGAACTTAGAACTACTTCATTTGGTCAAGTTTCAAGGAGCTAGCACAAACCGTGTTTGATTTAGAATTCCAAACACAGCTATCTATGTAGGAGAAAACCGAGTGAAACCTAAAAATTCAAAGTGTTACTGGAAACAAACGCTTGAACCTAGAAGAGTGAAAATTGGGCAGGCAAGTGGGCTTAGTGAACTGATGATTACCACCAAGTATCATCAAGATTTGGTGAAAAAATATTTCCTGAGATTTCAGCAAACTAGTAGTTTTTTGGAAGCTTGGCAACCCCTTTCAAACGAAAGTGCTTTTCGCCAGTCTCTGCATGGGGTACTTCAAGAGGAAACAAACCATAGAGATAGAACTTAGAACTACTTCATTTGGTCAAGTTTCAAGGAGCTAGCTCAAACCGTGTTTGATTTAGAATTCCAAATAAAGCATTCTATGCAGGAGAAAACAGAGTGAAACCTAAAAATTCAAACTGTTACTGTAAACGAATGCTTCAACCTAGAAGAATAAAAATTGGGCAGCCAAGTGGGCTCAGTGAACTGATCATTACCACCAAGTATCATCAAGATTTGGTGAAAAAATGTTTACTGAGAATTCAGCAAACTAGAAGGTTTTTTGGAAGCTTGGCAACCCCTTTCAAACGAAAGTGTTTTTCGCCAGTCTCTGCATGGGGTACTTCAAGAGGAAACAAACCATAGAGATAGAACTTAGAACTACTTCATTTGGTCAAGTTTCAAGGAGCTAGCACAAACCGTGTTTGATTTAGTATTCAAAACACAGCTATCTATGTAGGAGAAAACAGAGTGAAACCTAAAAATTCACACTGTTACTGGAAACTAATGCTTCAACCCAGAAGAATAAAAATTGGGCAGCCAAGTGGAATTAGTGAACTGATCATTACCACCAAGTATCATCAAGATTTGGTGAAAAAATTTTTGCTGAGATTTCAGCAAACTAGTAGTTTTTTGGAAGCTTGGCAACCCCTTTCAAACGAAAGTGTTTTTCAAGAATCTCTGCATGGGGTACTTCAAGAGGAAACAAACCATAGAGATAGAACTTAGAACTACTTCGTTTGGTCAAGTTTCAAGGAGCTAGCACAAACCGTGTTTGATTTAGAATTCCAAACACAGCTATCTATGGAAAAGAAAACAGAGTGAAACCTAAAAATTCAAAGTGTTACTGGAAACGAACGCTTGAACATAGAAGAGTGAAAATTGGGCAGCCAAGTGGGCTTAGTGAACTGATCATTACCACCAAGTATCATCAAGATTTTTTGAAAAAATGTTTGCTGAGATTTCAGCAAACTAGTAGTTTTTTGGAAGCTTGGCAACCCCTTTCAAACGAAAGTGTTTTTCGCCAATCTCTGCATGGGGTACTTCAAGAGGAAACAAACCATAGAGATAGAACTTAGAACTACTTCATTTGGTCAAGTTTCAAGGAGCAAGCTCAAACCGTGTTTGATTTAGATTTCCAAACACAGCTATCTATGCAGGAGAAAACAGAGTGAAACCTAAAAATTCAAACTGTTACTGGAAACGAATGCTTCAACCTAGAAGAATAAAAATTGGGCAGCCAAGTGGGCTTAGTGAACTGATCATTACCACCAAGTATCATCAAGATTTGGTGAAAAAATGTTTACTGAGAATTCAGCAAACTAGAAGTTTTTTTGGAAGCTTGGCAACCCCTTTCCAACGAAAGTGTTTTTCGCCAGTCTCTGCATGGGGTACTTCAAGAGGAAACAAACCATAGAGATAGAACTTAGAACTACTTCATTTGGTCAAGTTTCAAGGAGCTAGCACAAACCGTGTTTGATTTAGTATTCAAAACACAGCTATCTATGTAGGAGAAAACAGAGTGAAACCTAAAAATTCACACTGTTACTGGAAACTAATGCTTCAACCCAGAAGAATAAAAATTGGGCAGCCAAGTGGAATTAGTGAACTGATCATTACCACCAAGTATCATCAAGATTTGGTGAAAAAATGTTTGCTGAGATTTCAGCAAACTAGTAGTTTTTTGGAAGCTTGGCAACCCCTTTCAAACGAAAGTGTTTTTCGAGAATCTCTGCATGGGGTACTTCAAGAGGAAACAAACCATAGAGATAGAACTTAGAACTACTTCGTTTGGTCAAGTTTCAGGGAGCTAGCACAAACCGTGTTTGATTTAGAATTCCAAACACAGCTATCTATGCAAAAGAAAACAGAGTGAAACCTAAAAATTCAAAGTGTTACTGGAAACGAACGCTTGAACATAGAAGAGTGAAAATTGGGCAGCCAAGTGGGCTTAGTGAACTGATGATTACCACCAAGTATCATCAAGATTTTTTGAAAAAATGTTTGCTGAGATTTCAGCAAACTAGTAGTTTTTTGGAAGCTTGGCAACCCCTTTCAAACGAAAGTGTTTTTCGCCAATCTCTGCATGGGGTACTTCAAGAGGAAACAAACCATAGAGATAGAACTTAGAACTACTTCATTTGGTCAAGTTTCAAGGAGCTAGCACAAACCGTGTTTGATTTAGAATTCCAAACACAGCTATCTATGTAGGAGAAAACAGAGTGAAACCTAAAAATTCAAACTGTTACTGGGAACGAATGCTTCACCAAGAAGAATAAAAATTGGGCAGCCAAGTGGGACTAGTGAACTGATCATTACCACCAAGTATCATCAAAATTTGGTGAAAAAATGTTTGCTCATATTTCAGCAAACTAGTAGTTTTTTGGAAGCTTGGCCACCCCTTTCAAACGAAAGGGACTTTCGCCAGTCTCTGCATGGTGTACTTCAAGAGGAAAGAAACCATATAGATAGAACTTAGAACTACTTCATTTGGTCAACTTTCAAGGAGCTAGCACAAACCGTGTTTGATTTAGAGTTTAAAACACATCTATCTCTATAACAGAAAACAGAGTGAAACCTAAAAATTCAAAGTGTTACTGGAAACGAACGCTTGAACTTAGAAGAGTGAAATTTGGGCAGCCAAGTGGGCTTAGTGAACTGATCATTACCACCAAGTATCATCAAGATTTGGTGAAAAAATGTTTGCTGAGATTTCAGCAAACTAGTAGTTTTTTGGAAGCTAGGCAACCCCTTTCAAACGAAAGTGCTTTTCGCCAGTCTATGCATGGGGTACTTCAAGAGGAAACAAACCATAGAGATAGAACTTAGAACTACTTCATTTGGTCAACTTTCAAGGAGCTAGCACAAACCGTGTTTTATTTAGAATTCCAAACACAGCTATCTATGTAGGAGAAAACAGAGTGAAACCTAAAAATTCAAAGTGTTACTGGAAACGAATGCTTGAACCTAGAAGAGTGAAAATTGGGCAGCCAAGTGGGCTTAGTGAACTGATCATTACAACCAAGTATCATCAAGATTTGGTGAAACAATGTTTGCTGAGATTTCAGCAAACTAGTAGTTTTTTGGAAGCTTGGCAACCCCTTTCCAACGAAAGTGTTTTTCGCCAGTCTATGCATGGGGTACTTCAAGAGGAAACAAACCATAGAGATAGAACTTAGAACTACTTCATTTGGTCAAGTTTCAAGGAGCAAGCTCAAACCGTGTTTGATTTAGATTTCCAAACACAGCTATCTATGCAGGAGAAAACAGGGTGAAACCTAAAAATTCAAAGTGTTACTGGAAACGGATGCTTCAACCTAGAAGAGTGAAAATTGGGCAGCCAAGTGGGCTTAGTGAACTGATCATTACCACCAAGTATCATCAAGATTTGGTGAAAAAATGTTTGCTGAGATTTCAGCAAACTAGTAGTTTTTTGGAAGCTTGGCAACCCCTTTCCAACGAAAGTGTTTTTCGCCAACCTTTGCATGGGGTACTTCAAGAGGAAACAAACCATAGAGATAGAACTTAGAACTACTTCATTTGGTCAAGTTTCAAGGAGCTAGCACAAACCGTGTTTGATTTAGAATTCCAAACACAGCTATCTATGTAGGAGAAAACCGAGTGAAAAATAAAAATTCAAAGTGTTACTGGAAACAAACGCTTGAACCTAGAAGAATAAAAAATGGGCAGCCAAGTGGGCTTAGTGAACTGATCATTACCACCAAGTATCATCAAGATTTTTTGAAAAAATGTTTGCTGAGATTTCAGCAAACTAGTAGTTTTTTGGAAGCTTGGCAACCCCTTTCAAACGAAAGGGACTTTCGCCAGTCTCTGCATGGTGTACTTCAAGAGGAAAGAAACCATATAGATAGAACTTAGAACTACTTCATTTGGTCAACTTTCAAGGAGCTAGCACAAACCGTGTTTGATTTAGAGTTTAAAACACATCTATCTCTATAACAGAAAACAGAGTGAAACCTAAAAATTCAAAGTGTTACTGGAAACGAACGCTTGAACTTAGAAGAGTGAAATTTGGGCAGCCAAGTGGGCTTAGTGAACTGATCATTACCACCAAGTATCATCAAGATTTGGTGAAAAAATGTTTGCTGAGATTTCAGCAAACTAGTAGTTTTTTGGAAGCTAGGCAACCCCTTTCAAACGAAAGTGCTTTTCGCCAGTCTATGCATGGGGTACTTCAAGAGGAAACAAACCATAGAGATAGAACTTAGAACTACTTCATTTGGTCAACTTTCAAGGAGCTAGCACAAACCGTGTTTGATTTAGAATTCCAAACACAGCTATCTATGTAGGAGAAAACAGAGTGAAACCTAAAAATTCAAAGTGTTACTGGAAACGAATGCTTGAACCTAGAAGGGTGAAAATTGGCCAGCCAAGTGGGCTTAGTGAACTGATCATTACCAGCAAGTATCATCAAGATTTGGTGAAAAAATGTTTGCTGAGATTTCAGCAAACTAGTAGTTTTTTGGAAGCTTGGCAACCCCTTTCAAACGAAAGTGCTTTTCGCCAGTATCTGCATGGGGTACTTCAAGAGGAAACAAACCATAGAGATAGAACTTAGAACTACTTCATTTGGTCAACTTTCAAAGAGGTAGCACAAACCGTGTTTGATTTAGAATTCCAAACACAGCTATCTATGTAGGAGAAAACCGAGTGAAACCTAAAAATTCAAACTGTTACTGGAAACGAATGCTTCAACCTAGAAGAATAAAAATTGGGCATCCAAGTGGGAGTAGTGAACTGATCATTACCACCAAGTATCATCAAGATTTGGTGAAAAAAAGTTTGCTGAGATTTCAGCAAACTAGTAGTTTTTTGGAAGCTTGGCAACCCCTTTCAAACGAAAGTGTTTTTCGCCAGTCTGTGCATGGGGTACTTCAAGAGGAAACAAACCATAGAGATAGAACTTAGAACTACTTCATTTGGTCAAGTTTCAAGGAGCTAGCACAAACCGTTTTTGATTAGATTTTCAAACACCTCTATCTATATAGAAGAAAACAGAGTGAAACCTAAAAATTCAAAGTGTTACTGGAAACGAACGCTTGAACCTAGAAGAGTGAAAATTGGGCAGCCAAGTGGGCTTAGTGAACTGATCATTACCACCAAGTATCATCAAGATTTGGTGAAAAAATGTTTGCTGAGATTTCAGCAAACTAGTAGTTTTTTGGAAGCTTGGCAACCCCTTTCCAACGAAAGTGTTTTTCGCCAGTCTCTGCATGGGGTACTTCAAGAGGAAAAAACCATAGAGATAGAACTTAGAACTACTTCATTTGGTCAAGTTTCAAGGAGCTAGCTCAAACCGTGTTTGATTTAGAATTCCAAATAAAGCTATCTATGCAGGAGAAAACAGAGTGAAACCTAAAAATTCAAACTGTTACTGGAAACGAATACTTCAACCTAGAAGAATAAAAATTGGGCAGCCAAGTGTGCTTAGTGAACTGATCATTACCACCAAGTATCATCAAGATTTGGTGAAAAAATGTTTACTGAGAATTCAGCAAACTAGAAGTTTTTTTGGAAGCTTGGCAACCCCTTTCAAACTAAAGTGTTTTTCGCCAGTCTCTGCATGGGGTACTTCAAGAGGAAACAAACCATATAGATAGAACTTAGAACTACTTCATTTGGTCAAGTTTCAAGGAGCTAGCACAAACCGTGTTTGATTTAGAGTTTCAAACACATCTATCTCTATAGCAGAAAACAGAGTGAAACCTAAAAATTCAAAGTGTTACTGGAAACGAACGCTTGAACCTAGAAGAGTGAAAATTGGGAAGCCAAGTGGGCTTAGTGAACCGATCATTACCACCAAGTATCATCAAGATTTGGTGAAAAAATGTTTGCTGAGATTTCAGCAAACTAGTAGTTTTTTGGAAACTTGGCAACCCCTTTAAAACGAAAGTGTTTTTCAACAGTCTCTGCATGGGGTACTTCAAGAGGAAACAAACCATAGAGACAGAACTTAAAACTACTTCATTTGGTCAAGTTTCAAGGAGCTAGCTCAAACCGTGTTTCATTTAGAATTCCAAATAAAGCTATCTATGCAGGAGAAAACAGAGTGAAACCTAAAAATTCAAACTGTTACTGGAAACGAATGTTTCAACCTAGAAGAATAAAAATTGGGCATCCAAGTGGGCTTAGTGAACTGATCATTACCACCAAGTATCATCAAGATTTGGTGAAAAAATGTTTACTGAGAATTCTGCAAACTAGAAGTTTTTTGGAAGCTTGGCAACCCCTTTCAAACGAAAGTTTTTTTCGCCAGTCTCTGCATGGGGTACTTCAAGAGGAAACAAACCATAGAGATAGAACATAGAACTACTTCATTTGGTCAAGTTTCAAGAAGCTAGCTCAAACCGTGTTTGATTTAGAATTCCAAACACAGCTATCTATGTAGGAGAAAACAGAGTGAAACCAAAAATTCAAACTGTTACTGGAAAAGAATGCTTCAACCTACAAGAATAAAAATTGGGCAGCCAAGTGGGATTAGTGAACTGATCATTACCACCAAGTGTCATCAAATTGGTGAAAAAATGTTTGCTGAGATTTCAGCAAACTAGTAGTGTTTGGAAGCTTGGCAACCCCTTTCAAACAAAAGTGCTTTTCGCCAGTCTCTGCATGGGGTACTTCAAGAGGAAACAAACCATAGAGATAGAACTCAGAACTACTTCATTTGGTCAAGTTTCAAGAGCTAGCTCAAACCGTTTTTGATTAGAGTTTCAAACAACTCTATCTATATAGCAGAAAACAGAGTGAAACGTAAAAATTCAAAGTGTTACTGGAAATGAACGCTTGAACCTAGAAGATTGACAATTTGGCAGCCAAGTGCGCTTAGTGAACTGATCATTACCACCAAGTATCATCAAGATTTGGTGAAAAAATATTTGCTGAGATTTCAGCAAACTAGTAATTTTTTGGAAGCTTGGCAACCCCTTTCCAACGAAAGTGTATTTTGCCAGTCTCTGCATGGGGTACTTCAAGAGGAAACAAACCATAGAGATAGAACTTAGAACTACTTCATTTGGTCAAGTTTCAAGGAGCTAGCTCAAACCGGGTTTGATTTATAATTCCAAACACAGCTATCTATGCAGGAGAAAACAGAGTGAAACCTAAAAATTCAAACTGTTACTGGAAACGAATGCTTCAACCTAGAAGAATAAAAATTGGGCAGCCAAGTGGGCTTAGTGAACTGATCATTACCACCAAGTATCATCAAGATTTGGTGAAAAATGTTTGCTGAGATTTCAGCAAACTAGAAATTTTTTTGGAAGCTTGGCAACCCCTATCAAACGAAAGTGTTTTTCGCCAGTCTCTGCATGGGGTACTTCAAGAGGAAAAAAACCATAGAGATAGAACTTAGAACTACTTCATTTGGTCAAGTTTCAGGAGCTAGCACAAACCGTGTTTTATATAGAATTCCAAACACAGCTATATATGTAGGAGAAAACAGAGTGAAACCTAAAAATTCAAAGTGTTACTGGAAACGAACGCTTGAACATAGAAGAGTGAAAATTTGGCAGCCAAGTAGGCTAAGTGAACTGATCATTACCACCAAGTATCATCAAGATTTGGTGAAAAATTTTTTGCTGAGATATCAGCAAACAAGTAGTATTTGGAAGCTTTTTAACCCCTTTCACACAAAAGTGCTTTTCACCAGTCTCTGCATGGGGTACTTCAAGAGGAAACGAACCATAGAGATAGAACTTAGAACTACTTCATTTGGTCAAGTTTCAAGGAGCTACCACAAACCGTGTTTGATTTAGAATTCCAAACACAGCTATCTATGTAGGAGAAAACAGAGTGAAACCTAAAAATTCAAAGTGTTACTGGAAACGAATGCTTGAACCTAGAAGAGTGAAAATTGGGCAGCCATGTTGGATAAGTGAACTGATCATTACCACGAAGTATCAACAAGGTTTGGTGAAAAAATGTTTGCTGAGATTTCAGCAAACTAGTAGTTTTTTGGAAGCTTGGCAACCCCTTTCAAACGAAAGTGTTTTTCGCCAGTCTCTGCATGGTGTACTTCAAGAGGAAACAAACCATAGAGATAGAACTTAGAACTATTTCATTTGGTCAAGTTTCAAGGAGCTAGCACAAACCGTGTTTTATATAGAATTCCAAACACAGCTATATATGTAGGAGAAAACAGGGTGAAACCTAAAAATTCAAAGTGTTACTGGAAACGAACGCTTGAACATAGAAGAGTGAAAATTGGGCAGCCAAGTAGGCTAAGTGAACTGATCATTACACCAAGTATCATCAAGATTTGGTGAAAAAATGTTTGCTGAGATATCAGCAAACTAGTAGTTTTTTTAAAGCTTTGCAACCCCTTTCAAACGAAAGTGTTTTTCGCCAGTCTCTGCATGGGGTACTTCAAGCGGAAACAAACCATAGAGATAGAACTTAGAACTACTTCATTTGGTCAAGTTTCAAGGAGCTAGCACAAACCGTGTTTGATTTAGAATTCCAAACACAGCTATCTATGTAGGAGAAAACCGAGTGAAACCTAAAAATTCAAAGTGTTACTGGAAACGAACGCTTGAACCTAGAGGAGTGAAAATTGGGCAGCCAAGTGGGCTTAGTGAACTGATCATTACCACCAAGTATCATCAAGATTTGGTGAAAAAATGTTTGCTGAGATTTCAGCAAACTAGTAGATTTTTGGAAGCTTGGCAACCCCTTTCCAACGAAAGTGTTTTTCGCCAGTCTCTGCATGGGGTACTTCAAGAGAAAACACACAATAGAGATAGAACTTAGAACTACTTCATTTGGTCAAGTTTCAAGGAGCTAGCTCAAACCGTGTTTGATTTAGAATTCCAAACACAGCTATCTATGCAGGAGAAAACAGAGTGAAACCTAAAAATTCAAACTGTTACTGAAAACGAATGCTTCAACCTAGAAGAATAAAAAATGGGCAGCCAAGTGGGCTTAGTGAACTGATCATTACCACCAAGTATCATCAAGATTTGGTGAAAAAATGTTTGCTGAGATTTCAGCAAACTAGTAGTTTTTTGGAAGCTTGGCAACCCCTTTCAAAGGAAAGTGCTTTTCGCCAGTCTCTGCATGGGGTACTTCAAGAGGAAACAAACCATAGAGATAGAACTTAGAACTACTTCATTTGGTCAACTTTCAAGGAGCTAGCACAAAACGTGTTTGATTTAGAATTCCAAACACAGCTATCTATGTAGGAGAAAACCGAGTGAAACCTAAAAATTCAAACTGTTACTGGAAACGAATGCTTCAACCAAGAAGAATAAAAATTGGGAAGCCAAGTGGGATTAGTGAACTGATCATTACCACCAAGTATCATCAAGATTTGGTGAAAAAATGTTTGCTGAGATTTCAGCTAACTAGTAGATTTTTGGAAGCTTGGCAACCCCTTTCAAACGAAAGTGTTTTTCGCCAGTCTCTGCATGGGGTACTTCAAGAGGAAACAAACCATAGAGATAGAACTTAGAACTACTTCATTTGGTCAAGTTTCAAGGAGCTAGCACAAACCGTTTTTGATTAGATTTTCAAACACCTCTATCTATATAGAAGAAAACAGAGTGAAACCTAAAAATTCAAAGTGTTACTGGAAACGAAAGCTTGAACCTAGGAGAGTGAAAATGGGGCAGCCAAGTGGGCTTAGTGAACTGATCATTACCACCAAGTATCATCAAGATTTGGTGAAAAAATGTTTGCTGAGATTTCAGCAAACTAGTAGTTTTTTGGAAGCTTGGCAACCCCTTTCCAACGAAAGTGTTTTTCGCCAGTCTCTGCATGGGGTACTTCAATAGGAAACAAACCATAGAGATAGAACTTAGAACTACTTCATTTGGTCAAGTTTCAAGGAGCTAGCTCAAACCGTGTTTGATTTAGAATTCCAAATATAGCTATCTATGCAGGAGAAAACAGAGTGAAACCTAAAAATTCAAACTGTTACTGGAAACGAATGCTTCAACCTAGAAGAATAAAAATTGGGCAGCCAAGTGGGCTTAGTGAACTGATCATTACCACCAAGTATCATCAAGATTTGGTGAAAAAATGTTTACTGAGAATTCAGCAAACTAGAAGTTTTTTTAAGCTTGGCAACCCCTTTCAAACGAAAGTGTTTTTCGCCAGTCTATGCATGGGGTACTTCAAGAGGAAACAATCCATAGAGATAGAACTTAGAAGTACTTCATTTGGTCAAGTTTCAAGGAGCTAGCACAAACCGTGTTTGATTAGAGTTTCAAACACCTCTATCTATATAGCAGAAAACAGAGTGAAACCTAAAATTTCAAAGTGTTACTGGAAACGAACGCTTGAACCTAGAAGAGTGAAAATTTGGGCAGCGAAGTGGGCTTAGTGAACTGATCATTACCACCAAGTATCATCAAGATTTGGTGAAAAAATGTTTGCTGAGATTTCAGCAAACTAGTAGTTTTTTGGAAGCTTGGCAACCCCTTTCCAACGAAAGTGTTTTTCGCCAGTCTCTGCATGGGGTACTTCAAGAGGAAACAAACAATAGAGATAGAACTTAGAACTACTTCATTTGGTCAAGTTTCAAGGAGGTAGCTCAAACCGTGTTTGATTTAGAATTCCAAACACAGCTATCTATGCAGGAGAAAACAGAGTGAAACCTAAAAATTCAAACTGTTACTGAAAACGAATGCTTCAACCTAGAAGAATAAAAAATGGGCAGCCAAGTGGGCTTAGTGAACTGATCATTACCACCATGTATCATCAAGATTTGGTGAAAAAATGTTTGCTGAGATTTCAGTAAACTATAAGTTTTTTTGGAAGCTTGGCAACCCCTTTCAAACGAAAGTGTTTTTCGCCAGTCTCTGCATGGGGTACTTCAAGTGGAAACAAACCATAGAAATAGAACTTAGAACTACTTCATTTGGTCAAGTTTCAAGGAGCTAGCACAAACCGTGTTTGATTTAGAATTCCAAACACAGCTATCTATGTAGGAGAAAACAGCGTGAAACCTAAAAATTCAAAGTGTTACTGGAAACGAACGCTTGAACCTAGAAGAGTGAAAATTGGGAAGCCAAGTGGGCTTAGTGAACTGATCATTACCACCAAGTATCATCAAGATTTGGTGAAAAAATGTTTGCTGAGATCAGCAAACTAGTAGTTTTTTGGAAGCTTGGCAACCCCTTTCAAACGAAATTGTTTTTCGCCAGTCTCTGCATGGGGTACTTCAAGAGGAAACAAACCATAGTGATAGAACTTAGAACTACTTCATTTGGTCAACTTTCAAGGAGCTAGCACAAACCGTGTTTGATTTAGAATTCCAAACACAGCTATCTATGTAGGAGAAAACCGAGTGAAACCTAAAAATTCAAACTGTTACTGGAAACGAACGCTTGAACCTAGAAGAGTGAAAATTGGGAAGCCAAGTGGGCTTAGTGAACTGATGATTACCACCAAGTATCATCAAGATTTGGTGAAAAAATGTTTGCTGAGATTTCAGCAAACTAGTAGTTTTTTGGAAGCTTGGCAACCCCTTTACAACGAAAGTGTTTTTCGCCAGTCTCTGCATGGGTACTTCAAGAGGAAACAAACCATAGAGATAGAACATAGAACTACTTCATTTGTTCAAGTTTCAAGGAACTAGCTCAAACCGTGTTTGATTTAGAATTCCAAATATAGCTATCTATGCAGGAGAAAACCGAGTGAAACCTAAAAATTCAAACTGTTACTGGAAACGAATGCTTCAACCTAGAAGAATAAAAATTGGGCAGCCAAGTGGGCTTAGTGAACTGATCATTACCACCAAGTATCATCAAGATTTGGTAAAAAAATGCTTACTGAGAATTCAGCAAACTAGAAGTTTTTTTGGAAGCTTGGCAACCCCTTTCAAACGAAAGTGTTTTTCGCCAGTCTCTGCATGGGGTACTTCAAGAGGAAACAAACCATATAGATAGAACTTAGAACTACTTCATTTGGTCAAGTTTCAAGGAGCTAGCACAAACCGTGTTTGATTTAGAGTTTCAAACACATCTATCTCTATAGCAGAAAACAGAGTGAAACCTAAAAATTCAAAGTGTTACTGGAAACGAACGCTTGAACCTAGAAGAGTGAAAATTGGGAAGCCAAGTGGGCTTAGTGAACTGATCATTACCACCAAGTATCATCAAGATTTGGTGAAAAAATGTTTGCTGAGATTTCAGCAAACTAGTAGTTTTTTGGAAGCTTGGCAACCCCTTTAAAATGAAAGTGTTTTTCGCCAGTCTCTGCATGGGGTACTTCAAGAGGAAACAAACCATAGAGATAGAACTTAGAACTACTTCATTTGGTCAAGTTTCAAAAACCTAGCACAAACCGTGTTTTATTTAGAATTTCAAACACAGCTATCTATGTAGGAGAAAACAGAGTGAAACCTAAAAATTCCCACTGTTACTGGAAACGAATGCTTCAACCCAGAAGAATAAAAATTGGGCAGCCAAGTAGGATTAGTGAACTGATCATTACCACCAAGTATCATCAAGGTTTGGTGAAAAAATGTTTGCTGAGATTTCAGCAAACTAGTAGTTTTTTGGAAGCTTGGCAACCCCTTTCAAACGAAAGTGTTTTTCGCCAGTCTCTGCATGGGGCACTTCAAGAGGAAACAAACCATAGAGATAGAACTTAGAACTATTTCATTTGGTCAAGTTTCAAGGAGCTAGCACAAACCGTGTTTGATTTAGAATTCCAAACACAGCTATCTATGTAGGAGAAAACAGTGTGAAACCTAAAAATTCAAAGTGTTACTGGAAACGAACGCTTGAACCTAGAAGAGTGAAAATTGGGCAGGCAAGTGGGCTAAGTGAACTGATCATTACCACCAAGTATCATCATGATTTGCTGAAAAATGTTTGCTGAGATTTCAGCAAACTAGTAGTTTTTTGGAAGCTTGGCCACCCCTTTCAAACGAAAGGGAGTTTCGCCAGTCTCTGCATGAGGTACTTCAATAGGAAACAAACCATATAGATAGAACTTAGAACTACTTCATTTGGTCAAGTTTCAAGGAGCTAGCACAAACCGTGTTTGATTTAGAGTTTCAAACACATCTATCTCTATAGCAGAAAACAGAGTGAAACCTAAAAATTCAATGTGTTACTTGAAACGAACGCTTGAACCTAGAAGAGTGAAAATTGGGCAGCCAAGTGGGCTTAGTGAACTGATCATTACCACCAAGTATCATCAAGATTTGGTGAAAAAATGTTTGCTGAGATTTCAGCAAACTAGTAGTTTTTTGGAAGCTTGGCAACCCCTTTCAAACGAAAGTCCTTTTCGCCAGTCTCTGCATGGGGTACTTCAAGAGGAAACAAACCATAGAGATAGAACTTAGAACTACTTCATTTGGCCAACTTTCAAGGAGCTAGCACAAACCGTGTTTGATTTAGAATTCCAACACAGCTATCTATGTAGGAGAAAACAGAGTGAAACCTAAAAATTTAAACTGTTACTGGAAACGAATGCTTCAACCTAGAAGAATAAAAATTGGGCAGCCAAGAGGGATTAGTGAACTGATCTTTACCACCAAGTATCATCAAGATCTGGTTAAAAAATGTTTGCTGAGATTTCAGCAAACTAGTAGTTTTTTGGAAGCTTGGAAACAACTTTAAAACGAAAGTGTTTTTCGCCAGTCTATGCATGGGTACTTCAAGAGGAAACAATCCCTAGAGATAGAACTTAGAACTACTTCATTTGGTCAAGTTTCAAGGAGCTAGCACAAACCGTGTTTTATTTAGAATTCCAAACACAGCTATCTATGTAGGAGAAAACAGAGTGAAACCTAAAAATTCAAAGTGTTACTGGAAACGAACGCTTGAACCTAGAAGAGTGAAAATTGGGCAGCCAAGTGGGCTTAGTGAACTGATCATTACCACCCAGTATCATCAAGTTTTGGTGAAAAAATGTTAGCTGAGATATTAGCAAACTAGTACTATTTGGAAGCTTGGCAACCCCTTTCAAACGAAAGTGCTTTTCGCCAGTCTCTGCATGGGGTACTTCAAGAGGAAACAAACCATAGAGATAGAACTTAGATACTACTTCATTTGGTCAAGTTTCAAGGAGCTAGCACAAACCGTGTTTGATTTAGAATTCCAAACACAGCTATCTATGTAGGAGAAAACAGAGTGAAACCTAAAAATTCAAAGTGTTACTGGAAACGAACGCTTGAATCTAGAAGAGTGAAAATTGGGCAGCCAAGTGGGCTAAGTGATCTGATCATTACCACCAAGTATCATCAAGATTTGCTGAAAAAATGTTTGCTGAGATTTCAGCATACTAGTAGTTTTTTGGAAGCTTGGCCACCCCTTTCAAACGAAAGGGACTTTCGCCAGTCTCTGCATGGGGTACTTCAAGAGGAAACAAACCATAGAGATAGAACATAGAACTACTTCATTTGGTCAAGTTTCAAGGAGCTAGCACAAACCGTGTTTGATTTAGAATTCCAAACACAGCTATCTATGTAGGAGAAAACCGAGTGAAACCTAAAAATTCAAAGTGTTACTGGAAACGAACGCTTGAACCTACAAGAGTGAAAATTGGGCAGCCAAGTGGGCTTAGTGAACTGATCATTACCACCAAGTATCATCAAGATTTGGTGAAAAAATGTTTGCTGAGATTTCACAAACTAGTAGTTTTTTGGAAGCTTGGCAACCCCTTTCAAACGAAAGTGTTTTTCGCCAGTCTCTGCATGGGGTACTTCAAGAGGAAACAAACAATAGAGATAGAACTTAGAACTACTTCATTTGGTCAAGTTTCAAGGAGGTAGCTCAAACCGTGTTTGATTTAGAATTCCAAACACAGCTATCTATGCAGGAGAAAACAGAGTGAAACCTAAAAATTCAAACTGTTACTGAAAACGAATGCTTCAACCTAGAAGAATAAAAAATGGGCAGCCAAGTGGGCTTAGTGAACTGATCATTACCACCAAGTATCATCAAGATTTGGTGAAAAAATATTTGCTGAGATTTCAGGAAACTAGAAGTTTTTTTGGAAGCTTGGCAACCCCTTTCAAACGAAAGTGTTTTTCGCCAGTCTCTGCATGGGGTACTTCAAGTGGAAACAAACCATAGAAATAGAACTTAGAACTACTTCATTTGGTCAAGTTTCAAGGAGCTAGCACAAACCGTGTTTGATTTAGAATTCCAAACACAGCTATCTATGTAGGAGAAAACAGCGTGAAACCTAAAAATTCAAAGTGTTACTGGAAACGAACGCTTGAACCTAGAAGAGTGAAAATTGGGAAGCCAAGTGGGCTTAGTGAACTGATCATTACCACCAAGTATCATCAAGATTTGGTGAAAAAAATGTTTGCTGAGATTTCAGCAAACTAGTAGTTTTTTGGAAGCTTGGCAACCCCTTTCAAACGAAATTGTTTTTCGCCAGTCTCTGCATGGGGTACTTCAAGAGGAAACAAACCATAGAGATAGAACTTAGAACTACTTCATTTGGTCAACTTTCAAGGAGCTAGCACAAACCGTGTTTGATTTAGAATTCCAAACACAGCTATCTATGTAGAAGAAAACCGAGTGAAACCTAAAAATTCAAACTGTTACTGGAAACGAACGCTTGAACCTAGAAGAGTGAAAATTGGGAAGCCAAGTGGGCTTAGTGAACTGATGATTACCACCAAGCATCATCAAGATTTGGTGAAAAAATGTTTGCTGAGATTTCAGCAAACTAGTAGTTTTTTGGAAGCTTGGCAACCCCTTTCAAACGAAAGTGCTTTTCGCCAGTCTCTGCATGGGGTACTTCAAGAGGAAACAAACCATAGAGATAGAACTTAGAACTACTTCATTATTTTCAACTTTCAAGGAGCTAGCACAAACCGTGTTTGATTTAGAATTCCAAACACAGCTATCTATGTAGGAGAAAACCGAGTGAAACCTAAAAATTCAAACTGTTACTGGAAACGAATGCTTCAACCTAGAAGAATAAAAATTGGGCAGCCAAGTGGGATTAGTGAACTGATCATTACCACCAAGTATCATCAAGATTTGGTGAAAAAAAGTTTGCTGAGATTTCAGCAAACTAGTACTTTTTTGGAAGCTTGGCAACCCCTTTCAAACGAAAGTGTTTTTCGCCAGTCTCTGCATGGGGTACTTCAACAGGAAACAAACCATAGAGATAGAACTTAGAACTACTTCATTTGGTCAACTTTCAAGGAGCTAGCACAAACCGTGTTTGATTTAGAATTCCAAACACAGCTATCTATGTAGGAGAAAACAGAGTGAAACCTAAAATTTCAAAGTGTTACTGGAAACGAATGCTTCAAGCTAGAAGAATAAAAATTGGGCAGCCAAGTGGGATTAGTGAACTGATCATTACCTCCAAGTATCATCAAGATTTGGTGAAAAAATGTTTGCTGAGATTTCAGCAAACTAGTAGTTTTTTGGAAGCTTGGCAACCCCTTTCAAACGAAAGTGTTTTTCGCCAGTCTATGCATGGGGTACTTCAACAGGAAACAAACCATAGAGATAGAACTTAGAACTACTTCATTTGGTCAAGTTTCAAGGAGCTAGCACAAACCGTTTTTGATTAGATTTTCAAACACCTCTATCTATATAGAAGAAAACAGAGTGAAACCTAAAAATTCAAAGTGTTACTGAAAACGAACGCTTGAACCTAGAAGAGTGAAAATTGGGCAGCCAAGTGGGCTTAGTGAACTGATCATTACCACCAAGTATCATCAAGATTTGGTGAAAAAAATGTTTGCTGAGATTTCAGCAAACTAGTAGTTTTTTGGAAGCTTGGCAACCCTTTACAACGAAAGTGTTTTTCGCCAGTCTCTGCA
>NW_027516965.1:0-50534 GCF_048772815.1 Callospermophilus lateralis | reverse complement strand
AGACTCTGGAAAAGCATTTTCATTGAGAGGGGTTGCCAAGCTTCTAAGAAATAACGAGTTTCCGAAGTACCAGCAAATATTTTTTCACCCAATCTTGATGATACTGGTTGCTAATGATCTGTACACAAATCCCACTTGGCTCACCAAATTGTGTTCTTCTAGGTTTAAGCGTTCGTCTATAGTAGCAGTTTTTATATTTAGGTTTCTCTCTGTTCTCTCCTATATAGATAGATGAATTTGGAACTCTAAATCCAACATGGATTGTAGTAGCTCTTTGAAACTTGACAAAATAAAGGAGTTCTCAGTTTTGTCTCTATGGTTTGTTTCCTCTTCAAGTAGCCCTAGGCACAGACTGTGGAAGCACTTTCATTGAGATGGGTTGCCAAGCTTCTAAGAAATAACGTGTTTCCAAAATACCAGCAAATATTTTTTTCACCCAATCTTGATGATACATGTTGCTAATGATCAGTACACAAATCCCACTTGGCTCACCAAATTTTGTTCTTCTAGGTTGAAGCGTTTGTCTACAGTAGTCGTTTTTATAGTTAGGTTTCACTCTGTTCTCTCATATATAGATAGATGAATTTGGAACTCTAAATCCAACATGGTTTGTAGTAGCTCTTTGAAACTTGACAAAATAAAGGAGTTCTGAGTTTTGTCTCTATGGTTTGTTTCCTCTTCAAGTAGCCCTAGGCACAGACTGTGGAAAACCACTTTCATTGAGCGGCGTTGCCAAGCTTCTAAGAAATAACGATTTTCCGAAATACCAGCAAATATTTTTCACCCAATCTTGATGATACTTGGTGGTAATGATCAGTACACAGATCCCACTTGGCTCACCAAATTTTGTTCTTCTAGGTTTGAAGCGTTTGTCTACAGTAGTCGTTTTTATAGTTAGGTTTCACTCTGTTCTCTCATATATAGATAGATGAATTTGGAACTCTAAATCCAAAATGGTTTGTAGTAGCTCTTTGAAACTTGACAAAATAAAGGAGTTCTGAGTTTTGTCATTATGGTTTGTTTCCTCTTCAAGTAGCCCTAGGCGCAGACTCTGGAAAAGCACTTTCATTGAGAGGGGTTGCCAAGCTTCTAGGAAATAACGAGTTTCCGAAGTACCAGCAAATATTTTGTCACCCAATCTTGATGATACTGGTTGCTAATGATCAGTACACAAATCCCACTTGGCTCACCAAATTGTGTTCTTCTAGGTTGAAGCGTTCGCCTACAGTAGCAGTTTTTATATTTAGGTTTCCCTCTGTTCTCTCCTATATAGATATATGAATTTGGAACTCTAAATCCAAAATGGTTTGTAGTAGCTCTTTGAAACTTGACAAAATAAAGGAGTTCTCAGTTTTGTCTCTATGGTTTGTTTCCTCTTCAAGGAGCCCTAGGCACAGACTGTGGAAAAGCACTTTCATTGAGAGAGTTTGCCAGGCTTCTAAGAAATTACAAGTTTCCGAAATACCAGCAAATATTTTTTCACCCAATCATGATGATACTTGGTGGTAATGCTCAGTACACAGATTTCACTTTGCTCACCATATTTTGTTCTTCTAGGTTGAAGCGTTCGTCTACAGTAGCAGTTTTTATATTTAGGTTTCTCTCTGTTCTCTCCTATATAGATAGATGAATTTGGAACTCTAACTCCAACATGGATTGTAGTAGCTCTTTGAAACTTGACAAAATAAAGGAGTTCTCAGTTTTGTCTCTATGGTTTGTTTCCTCTTCAAGTAGCCCTAGGCACAGACTGTGGAAAAGCACTTTCATGAGAGCGGTTGCCAAGCTTCTAAGAAATAACGAGTTTCCGAAATACCAGCAAATATTTTTTCACCCAATCTTGATGATACTTGGTGGGAATGATCAGTACACAGATCCCACTTGGTACACCAAATTTTGTTCTTCTAGGTTGAAGCGTTCGTCTACAGTAGCAGTTTTTGTATTTAGGTTTCACTCTGTTCTCTCATATATAGATAGATGAATTTGGAACTCTAAATCCAACATGGTTTGTAGTAGCTCTTTGAAACTTGACAAAATAAAGAGTTCTGAGTTTTGTTTCTATGGGTGTTTCCTCTTCAAGTAGCCCTAGGCACAGACTGTGGAAAACCACTTTCATTGAGAGGGGTTGCCAAGCTTCTAAGAAATAACGAGTTTCCGAAATATCAGCAAACATTTTTTCACCCAATCTTGATGATCCTTGGTGATAATGATCAGTACACAGATCCCACTTGGCTCACCAAATTTTGTTCTTCTAGGTTGAAGCGTTCGTCTACAGTAGCCGTTTTTATATTTAGGTTTCACTCTGTTCTCTCATATATAGATAGATGAATTTGGAACTCTAAATCCAACATGGTTTGTAGTAGCTCTTTGAAACTTGACAAAATAAAGGAGTTCTGAGTTTTGTCTCTATGGTTGTTTCCTCTTCAAGTAGCCCTGGGCGCAGACTGTGGAAAAGCACTTTCATTGAGAGGGGTTGCCAAGCTTCTAAGAAATAACGAGTTTCCGAAGTACCAGCAAATATTTTTTCACCCAATCTTGATGATACTTGTTGCTAATGATCAGTACACAAATCCCACTTGGCTCACCAAATTATGTTCTTCTAGGTTGAAGCGTTCGTCTACAGTAGCAGTTTTTGTATTTAGGATTCCCTCTGTTCTCTCCTGTGTAGATAGATGAATTTGGAACTCTAAATCCAACATGGTTTGTAGTAGCTCTTTGAAACTTGACAAAATAAAGGAGTTCTCAGTTTTGTCTCTATGGATTGTTTCCTCTTCAATTAGCACTAGGCACACACTGTGGAAAAGCACTTTCATTGAGAGAGTTTGCCAGGCTTCTAAGAAATTACAAGTTTCCGAAATACCAGCAAATATTTTTTCACCCAATCATGATGATACTTGGTGGTAATGATCAGTACACAGATCCCACTTTGCTCACCATATTTTGTTCTTCTAGGTTGAAGCGTTCGTCTACAGTAGCAGTTTTTATATTTAGGTTTCTCTCTGTTCTCTCTATATAGATAGATGAATTTGGAACTCTAACTCCAACATGGATTGTAGTAGCTCTTTGAAACTTGACAAAATAAAGGAGTTCTCAGTTTTGTCTCTATGGTTTGTTTCCTCTTCAAGTAGCCCTAGGCACAGACTGTGGAAAAGCACTTTCATGAGAGGGGTTGCCAAGCTTCTAAGAAATAACGAGTTTCCGAAATACCAGCAAATATTTTTTCACCCAATCTTGATGATACTTGGTGGGAATGATCAGTACACAGATCCCACTTGGTACACCAAATTTTGTTCTTCTAGGTTGAAGCGTTCGTCTACAGTAGCAGTTTTTGTATTTAGGTTTCACTCTGTTCTCTCATATATAGATAGATGAATTTGGAACTCTAAATCCAACATGGTTTGTAGTAGCTCTTTGAAACTTGACAATATAAAGGAGTTCTGAGATTTGACTCTATGGTTTGTTTCCTCTTCAAGTAGCCCTAGGCACAGACTGTGGAAAACCACTTTCATTGAGAGGGGTTGCCAAGCTTCTAAGAAATAACGAGTTTCCGAAATACCAGCAAATATTTTTTCACCCAATCTTGATGATACTTGGTGGTAATGATCAGTACACAGATCCCACTTGGCTCACCAAATTTTGTTCTTCTAAGTTGAAGCGTTCGTCTACAGTAGCCGTTTTTATATTTAGGTTTCACTCTGTTCTCTCATATATAGATAGATGAATTTGGAACTCTAAATCCAACATGGTTTGTAGTAGCTCTTTGAAACTTGACAAAATAAAGGAGTTCTGAGTTTTGTCTCTATGGTTGTTTCCTCTTCAAGTAGCCCTAGGCGCAGACTGTGGAAAAGCACTTTCATTGAAAGGGGTTGCCAAGCTTCTAAGAAATAACGAGTTTCTGAAGTACCAGCAAATATTTTTTCACCCAATCTTGATGATACTTGTTGCTAATGATCAGTACACAAATACCACTTGGCTCACCAAATTTTGTTCTTCTAGCTTGAAGCGTTCGTCTACAGTAGCAGTTTTTATATTTAGGATTCCCTCTGTTCTCTCCTGTATAGATAGATGAATTGGGAACTCTAAATCCAACATGGTTTGTAGTAGCTCTTTGAAACTTGACAAAATAAAGGAGTTCTCAGTTTTGTCTCTATGGATTGTTTCCTCTTCAATTAGCACTAGGCACACACTTTGGAAAAGCACTTTCATTGAGATGGCTTGCCAAGCTTCTAAGAAATAACGAGTTTCTGAAGTACCAGCAAATATTTTTTCACCCAATCTTGATGATTCTTGTTGCTAATGATCAGTACAAAAATCCCACTTGGCTCACCAAATTTTGTTCTTCTAGGTTGAAGCGTTCATCTACAGTAGCCGTTTTTATATTTAGGTTTCACTCTGTTCTCTCATATATAGATAGATGAATTTGGAACTCTAAATCCAACATGGTTTGTAGTAGCTCTTTGAAACTTGACAAAATAAAGGAGTCCTGAGTTTTGTCTCTATGGTTTGTTTCCTCTTCAAGAGGCCTAGGCACAGACTGTGGAAAAGCACTTTAATTGAAGGGGTTGCCAAGCTTCTAATAAATAACGAGTTTCTGAAATACCAGCAAATATTTTTTCACCCAATCTTGATGATACTTGGTCGTAATGATCAGTACACAGATCCCACTTGGCTCACCAAATTTTGTTCTTCTAGGTTGAAGCGTTCGTCTACAGTAGCAGTTTTTATATTTAGGTTTCACTCTGTTCTCTCATATATAGATAGATGAATTTGGAACTCTAAATCCAACATGGTTTGTAGTAGCTCTTTGAAACTCGACAAAATAAAGGAGTTCTGAGTTTTGTCTGTATGGTTTGTTTCCTCTTCAAGAGGCCTAGGCAAAGACTGTGGAAAAGAACTTTAATTGAGAAGGGTCGCCAAGCTTCTAAGAAATAACGAGTTTCCGAAATACCAGCAAATATTTTTTCACCCAATCTTGATGATACATGTTGCTAATGATCAGTACACAGATCCCACTTGGCTCACCAAATTTTGTTCTGCTAGGTTGAAGCGTTCGTCTACAGTAGCAGTTTTTATATTTAGGTTTCACTCTGTTCTCTCACATATAGATAGATGAATTTGGAACTCTAAATCCAACATGGTTGTAGTAGCTCTTTGAAACTTGACAAAATGAAGGAGTTCTGAGATTTGTCTCTATGGTTTGTTTCCTCTTCAAGTAGCCCTAGGCGCAGACTCTGGAAAAGCACTTTCATTGAGAGGGGTTGCCAAGCTTCTAAGAAATAACGAGTTTCCGAAGTACCAGCAAATATTTTTTTACCCAATCTTTATGATACTGGTTGTTAATGATCAGTACACAAATCCCACTTGGCTCACCAAATTGTGTTCTTCTAGGTTGAAGCGTTCGCCTACAGTAGAAGTTTTTATATTTAGGTTTCCCTCTGTTCTCTCCTATATAGATATATGAATTTGGAACTCTAAATCCAACATGGATTGTAGTAGCTCTTTGAAACTCGACAAAATAAAGGAGTTCTCAGTTTTGTCTCTATGGTTTGTTTCCTCTTCAAGTAGCCCTAGGCACAGACTGTGGGAAAAGCACTTTCATTGAGAGGGGTTGCCAAGCTTCTAAGAAATAACGAGTTTCCGAAATACCAGCAAATATTTTTTGACCCAATCTTGATGATTCATGGTGGTAATGATCAGTACATAGATCCCACTTAGCTCACCAAATTTTGTTCTCCTAGTTTGAAGCGTTCGTCTACAGTAGCAGTTTTTATATTTAGGTTTCTCTCTGTTCTCTCCTATATAGATAGATGAATTTGGAACTTTTTTTCCAACATGGATTGTAGTAGCTCTTTGAAACATGACCAAATAAAGGAGTTCTCAGTTTTGTCTCTATGGTTTGTTTCCTCTTCAAGTAGCCCTAGGCACAGACTGTGGAAGCACTTTAATTGAGATGGGTTGCCAAGCTTCTAAGAAATAACGTGTTTCCAAAATACCAGCAAATATTTCTTCACCCAATCTTGATGATACTTGGTGGAAATGATCAGTACACAAATCCCACTTGGCTCACCCAAATTTTGTTCTTCTAGGTTGAAGCGTTCGTCTACAGTAGCAGTTTTATATTTAGGTTTCTCTCTGTTGTCTCCTATATAGATAGATGAATTTGGAACTTTAAATCCAACATGGATTGTAGTAGCTCTTTGAAATTTGACAAAATAAAGGAGTTTTCAGTTTTGTCTCTATGGTTTGTTTCCTCTTCAAGTAGCCCTAGGCACAGACTGTGGAAAAGCACTTTCACTGAGAGGGGTTGCCAAGCTTCTAAGAAATAACGAGTTTCCGAAATACCAGCAAATATTTTTTCACCCAATCTTGATGATACTTGGAGGGAATGATCAGTACACAGTTCCCACTTGGCTCACCAAATTTTGTTCTTCTAGGTTGAAGCGTTCGTCTACAGTAGCAGTTTTTATACTTAGGTTTCACTCTGTTCTCTCATATATAGATAGATGAATTTGGAACTCTAAATCCAACATGGTTTGTAGTAGCTCTTTGAAACTTGACAAAATAAAGGAGTTCTGAGTTTTGTCTCTATGGTTTGTTTCGTATTCAAGTAGCCCTAGGCACAGACTGTGGAAAAGCACTTTCATTGAGAGGGGTTGCCAAAATTCTAAGAAATAACGTGTATCCAATATACCAGCAAATATTTTTTCACCCAAACTTGATGATACTTGGTGGTAATGATCAGTACACAAATCCCACTTGGCTCACCAAATTTTGTTCTTTTAGATTGAAGCGTTCGTCTACAGTAGCAGTTTTTATATTTAGGTTTCTCTCTGTTCTCTCCTATATAGATAGATGAATTTGGAACTTTAAATCCAACATGGATTGTAGTAGCTCTTTGAAACTTGACAAAATAAAGGAGTTCTCAGTTTTGTCTCTATGGTTTGTTTCCTCTTCAAGTAGCCCTAGGCACAGACTGTGGAAAAGCAATTTCATTGAGAGGGGTTGCCAAGCTTCTAAGAAATAACGAGTTTCCGAAATACCAGCAAATATTTTTTCACCCAATCTTGATGATACTTGGTGGTAATGATCAGTACACAGTACCCACGTGGCTCACCAAATTTTGTTCTTTTAGGTTGAAGCGTTCGTCTAGTGTAGCCGTTTTTAACTTTAGGTTTCACTCTGTTCTCTCATATATAGATAGATGAATTTGGAACTCTAAATCCAACATGGTTTGTAGTAGCTCTTTGAAACTTGACAAAATAAAGGAGTTCTGAGTTTTGTCTCTATGGATTGTTTCCTCTTCAATTAGCCCTAGGCACAGACTGTGGAAAAGCACTTTCATTGAGAGTGGTTGCCAAGCTTCTAGGAAATAACGAGTTTCCGAAGTACCAGCAAGTATTTTTTCACCCAATCTTGATGATACTGGTTGCTAATGATCAGTACACATATCCCACTTGGCTCACCAAATTGTGTTCTTCTAGGTTGAAGCGTTCGTCTACAGTAGCAGTTTTTATATTTAGGTTTAGCTCTGTTCTCTCCTATATAGATATATGAACTTGGAACTCTAAATCCAACATGGTTTGTAGTAGCTCTTTGAAACTTGAAAAAATAAAGGAGTTCTCAGTTTTGTATCTACGGTTTGTTTCCTCTTCAATTAGCCCTAGGCACAGACTGTGGAAAAGCACTTTCATTGAGAGAGTTTGCCAAGCTTCTAAGAAATTACAAGTTTCCGAAATACCAGCAAATATTTTTTCACCCAATCTTGATGATACTTGGTGGAATGATCAGTACACAAATCCCACATGGCTCACCAAATTTTGTTCTTCTAGGTTGAATCGTTCGTCTACAGTAGCAGTTTTTATATTTAGGTTTCTCTCTGTTCTCTCCTATATAGATAGATGAATTTGGAACTCTAAATCCAACATGGTTTGTAGTAGCTCTTTGAAACTTGACAAAATAAAGAGTTCTGAGTTTTGTCTCTATGGTTTGTTTCCTCTTCAAGTAGCCCTAGGCACAGACTGTGGAAAACCACTTTCATTGAGAGGGGTTGCTAAGCTTCTAAGAAATAACGAGTTCCGAAATAGCAGCAAATATTTTTTCACCCAATCTTGATGATACTTGGTGGTAATGATCAGTACACAGTACCCACTTGGCTCACCAAATTTTGTTCTTCTAGGTTGAAGCGTTCGTCTACAGTAGCAGTTTTTATATTTAGGTTTCACTCTGTTCTCTCATATATAGATAGATGAATTTGGAACTCCAAATCCAACATGGTTTGTAGTAGCTCTTTGAAACTTGACAAAATAAAGGAGTTCTGAATTTTGTCTCTGTGGTTTGTTTCCTCTTCAAGTAGCCCTAGGCGCAGACTCTGGAAAAGCAATTTAATTGAGAGGGGTTGCCAAGCTTCTAAGTAATAACGAGTTTCCGAAATACCAGCAAATATTTTTTCACCCAATCTTGATGATACTGGTTGCTAATGATCAGTACACAAATCCCACTTGGCTCACCAAATTGTGTTCTTCTAGGTTGAAGCGTTCGTCTACAATAGCAGTTTTTATATTTAGGTTTCTCTCTGTTCTCTCCTATATAGATAGATGAATTTGGAACTCTAAAACCAACATGGATTGTAGTAGCTCTTTGAAACTTGACAAAATAAAGGAGTTCTCAGTTTTGTCTCTATGGTTTGTTTCCTCTTCAAGTAGCCCTAGGCACAGACTGTGGAAGCACTTTCATTGAGATGGGTTGCCAATCTTCTAAGAAATAACGAGTTTCCAAAATACCAGCAAATATTTTTTCATCCAATCTTGATGATACTTGGTGGTAATGTTCAGTACACAAATCCCACTTGGCTCACCAAATTTTGTTCTTCTAGGTTGAAGCGTTCGTCTACAGTAGCAGTTTTTATATTTAGGTTTCTCTCTGTTCTCTCCTATATAGATAGATGAATTTGGAACTCTAAATCCAACATGGATTGTAGTAGCTCTTTGAAACTTGACAAAATAAAGAGTTCTGAGTTTTGTCTCTATGGTTTGTTTCCTCTTCAAGTAGCCCTAGGCACAGACTGTGGAAAAGCACTTTCATTGAGAGGGGTTGCCAAGATTCTAAGAAATAACGAGTTTCCGAAGTACCAGCAAATATTTTTTCACCCAATCTTGATGATACTTGGTGGTAATGATCAGTACACAGATCCCTCTTGGCTCACCAAATTTTGTTCTTCTAGGTTGAAGCGTTCGTCTACAGTAGCAGTTTTTATATTTAGGTTTCACTCTGTTCTCTCATATATAGATAGATGAATTTGGAACTCTAAATCCAACATGGTTTGTAGTAGCCCTTTGAAACTTGACAAATAAAGAGTTCTGAGTTTTGTCTCTATGGTTTGTTTCCTCTTCAATTAGCCCTAGGCACAGACTGTGGAAAACCACTTTCATTGAAGGGGTTGCCAAGCTTCTAAGAAATAACGAGTTTCCGAAATATCAGCAAATATTTTTTCACCCAATCTTGATGATACTGGTTGCTAATGATCAGTACACAAATCCCACTTGGCTCACCAAATTTTGTTCTTCTAGCTTGAAGCGTTCGTCTACAGTAGCCGTTTTTATATTTAGGTTTCACTCTGTTCTCTCATATATAGATAGATGAATTTGGAACTCTAAATCCAACATGGTTTGTAGTAGCTCTTTGAAACTTGACAAAATAAAGGAGTTCTCAGTTTTTTTCTCTATGGTTTGTTTCCTCTTCAAGTAGCCCTAGGCGCAGACTCTGGAAAAGCACTTTTCATTGAGAGGGGTTGCCAAGCTTCTAAGAAATAACGAGTTTCCGAAGTACCAGCAAATATTTTTTCACCCAATCTTGATGATACTGGTTGCTAATGATCAGTACACAAATCCCACTTGGCTCACCAAATTGTGTTCTTCTAGGTTGAAGCGTTCGCCTACAGTAGAAGTTTTTATATTTAGGTTTCCCTCTGTTCTTTCCTATATAGATATATGAATTTGTAACTCTAAATCCAACATGGTTTGTAGTAGCTCTTTGAAACTTGACAATTTAAAGGAGTTCTCTGTTTGTCTCTATGGTTTGTTTCCTCTTCAAGTAGCCCTAGGCACAGACTGTGGATAGCACTTTCATTGAGAGAGTTTGCCAAGCTTCTAAAAATTACAAGTTTCCGGAATACCAGCAAATATTTTTTCACCCAATCTTGATGATACTTGGTGGTAATGATCAGTACACAGATCCCACTTGGATCACCAAATTTTGTTCTTCTAGGTTGAAGCGTTCGTCTACAGTAGCAGTTTTTATATTTAGGTTTCTCTCTGTTCTCTCCTATATAGATAGATGAATTTTGAACTCTAAAATCCAACATGGATTGTAGTAGCTCTTTGAAACTTGACAAAATAAAGGAGTTCTCAGTTTTGTCTCTATGGTTTGTTTCCTCTTCAAGTAGCCCTAGGCACAGACTGTGGAAAAGCACTTTCTTTGAGAGGGGTTGCCAAGCTTCTAAGAAATAACGAGTTTCCGAAATACCAGCAAATATTTTTTCACCCAATCTTGATGATACTTGGTGGTAATGATCAGTACACAGATCCCACTTGGCTCACCAAATTTTGTTCTTCTAGGTTGAAGCGTTCGTCTACAGTAGCAGTTTTTATATTTAGGTTTCTCTCTGTTCTCTCCTATATAGGTAGATGAATTTGGAACTCTAAATCCAACATGGATTGTAGTAGCTCTTTGAAACTTGACAAAATAAAGGAGTTGTGAGTTTTGTCTCTATGGTTTGTTTCCTCTTCAAGTAGCCCTAGGCGCAGACTGTGGAAAAGCACTTTCATTGAGAGGGGTTGCCAAGCTTCTAAGAAATAACGAGTTTCCGAAGTACCAGCAAATATTTTTTCACCCAATCTTGATGATACTGGTTGCTAATGATCAGTACACAAATCCCACTTGGCTCACCAAATTGTGTTCTTCTAGGTTGAAGCGTTCGTCTACAGTAGCAGTTTTTATATTTAGGTTTCACTCTGTTCTCTCATATATAGATAGATGAATTTGGAACGCTAAATCCAACATGGTTTGTAGTAGCTCTTTGAAACTTGACAAAATAACTGAGTTCTGAGTTTTGTCTCTATGGTTTGTTTCCTCTTCAAGAGGCCTAGGCACAGACTGTGGAAAAGCACTTTAATTGAGAGGGGTTGCCAAGCTTCTAAGAAATAACGAGTTTCCAAAATACCAGCAAATATTTTTTAACCCAATCTTGATGATACATGTTGCTAATGATCAGTACACAGATCCCACTTGGCTCACCAAATTTTGTTCTTCTAGGTTGAAGCGTTCGTCTACAGTAGCAGTTTTTATATTTAGGTTTCACTCTGTTCTCTAATATATAGATAGATGAATTTGGAACTCTAAATCCAACATGGTTTGTAGTAGCTCTTTGAAACTTGACAAAATAAAGGAGTTCTGAGTTTTGTCTCTATGGTTTGTTTCCTCTTCAAGTAGCCCTAGGCATAGACTGTGGAAAACCACTTTCATTGAGAGGCGTTGCCAAGCTTCTAAGAAATAACGAGTTTCTGAAATACCAGCAAATATTTTCTCACCCAATCTTGATGATACTTGGTGGTAATGATCAGTACACAGATCCCACTTGGCTCAACAAGTTTTGTTCTTCTAGGTTGAAGCGTTCGTCTACAGTAG
Source organism: Callospermophilus lateralis (assembly GCF_048772815.1). Taxonomy (NCBI): domain Eukaryota; kingdom Metazoa; phylum Chordata; class Mammalia; order Rodentia; family Sciuridae; genus Callospermophilus; species Callospermophilus lateralis. Next base: position 38,855 of record NW_027516965.1, on the reverse strand, counting down.
TCGTTTTTATATTTAGGTTTCACTCTGTTCTCTCATATATAGATAGATGAATTTGGAACTCTAAATCCAACATGGTTTGTAGTAGCTCTTTGAAACTTGACAAAATGAAGGAGTTCTGAGTTTTTTTCTCTATGGTTTGTTTCCTCTTCAAGTAGCCCTAGGCGCAGACTCTGGAAAAGCACTTTCATTGAGAGGGGTTGCCAAGCTTCTAAGAAATAACGAGTTTCCGAAGTATCAGCAAATATTTTTTCACCCAATCTTGATGATACTGGTTGCTAATGATCAGTACACAAATCCAACTTGGCTCACCAAATTGTGTTCTTCTAGGTTGAAGCGTTCGCCTACAGTAGAATTTTATATTTAGGTTTCCCTCTGTTCTCTCCCGTGTAGATATATGAATTTGTAACTCTAAATCCAACATGGTTTGTAGTAGCTCTTTGAAACTTGACAAAATAAAGGAGTTCTCAGTTTTGTCTCTATGGTTTGTTTCCTCTTCAAGTAGCCCTAGGCACAGACTGTGGAAAAGCACTTTCATTGAGAGAGTTTGCCAAGCTTCTAAGAAATTACAAGTCTCCGAAATACCAGCAAATATTTTTTCACCCAATCTTGATGATACTTGGTGGTAATGATCAGTACACAAATCCCACTTGGCTCACAAAATTTTGTTCTTCTAGGTTGAAGCGTTCGTCTACAGTAGCAGTTTTTATATTTAGGTTTCTCTCTGTTCTCTCCTATATAGATAGATGAATTTGGAACTCTAAATCCAACATGGATTGTAGTAGCTCTTTGAAACTTGACAAAATAAAGGAGTTCTCAGTTTTGTCTCTATGGTTTGTTTCCTCTTCAAGTATCCCCAGGCACAGACTGTGGAAAAGCACTTTCATTGAGAGGGTTGCCAAGCTTCTAAGACATAACGAGTTTCCGAAATACCAGCAAATATTTTTTCACCCAATCTTGATGATACTTGGTGGTAATGATCAGTACACAGATCCCACTTGGCTCACCAAATTTTGTTCTTCTAGGTTGAAGCGTTCGTCTACAGTAGCAGTTTTTATATTTAGGTTTCTCTCTGTTCTCTCCTATATAGATAGATGAATTTGGAACTCTAAATCCAACATGGATTGTAGTAGCTCTTTGAAACTTGACAAAATAAAGGAGTTGTGAGTTTTGTCTCTATGGTTTGTTTCCTCTTCAAGTAGCCCTAGGCACAGACTGTGGAAAAGCACTTTCATTGAGAGGGGTTGCCAAGCTTCTAAGAAATAACGAGTTTTCCAACTACCAGCAAATATTTTTTCACCCAATCTTGATGATACTGGTTGCTAATGATCAGTACACAAATCCCACTTGGCTCACCAAATTGTGTTCTTCTAGGTTGAAGCGTTCGCCTACAGTAGAAGTTTTTATATTTAGGTTTCCCTCAGTCCTCTCCTATATAGATATATGAATTTGTAACTCTAAATCTAACATGGTTTGTAGTAGCTCTTTGAAACTTAATAAAATAAAGGAGTTCTCAGTTTTGTCTCTATGGTTTGTTTCCTCTTCAAGTAGCCCTAGGCACAGACTGTGGAAAACCACTTTCATTGAGAGGGGTTGCCAAGCTTCTAAGAAATAACGAGTTTCCGAAATACCAGCAAATATTTTTTCACCCAATCTTGATGATACTTGGTGGTAATGATCAGTACACAGATCCCACTTGGCTCACCAAATTTTGTTCTTCTAGGTTGAAGCGTTCGTCTACAGTAGCAGTTTTTATATTTAGGTTTCTCTCTGTTCGCTCCTATATAGGTAGATGAATTTGGAACTCTAAATCCAACATGGATTGTAGTAGCTCTTTGAAACTTGACAAAATAAAGGAGTTGTGAGTTTTGTCTCTATGGTTTGTTTCCTCTTCAAGTAGCCCTAGGCGCAGACTGTGGAAAAGCACTTTCATTGAGAGGGGTTGCCAAGCTTCTAAGAAATAACGAGTTTCCGAAGTACCAGCAAATATTTTTTCACCCAATCTTGATGATACTGGTTGCTAATGATCAGTACACAAATCCCACTTGGCTCACCAAATTGTGTTCTTCTAGGTTGAAGCGTTCGTCTACAGTAGCAGTTTTTATATTTAGGTTTCACTCTGTTCTCTCATATATAGATAGATGAATTTGGAACGCTAAATCCAACATGGTTTGTAGTAGCTCTTTGAAACTTGACAAAATAACTGAGTTCTGAGTTTTGTCTCTATGGTTTGTTTCCTTTTCAAGAGGCCTAGGCACAGACTGTGGAAAAGCACTTTAATTGAGAGGGGTTGCCAAGCTTCTAAGAAATAACGAGTTTCCAAAATACCAGCAAATATTTTGTAACCCAATCTTGATGATACATGTTGCTAATGATCAGTACACAGATCCCACTTGGCTCACCAAATTTTGTTCTTCTAGGTTGAAGCGTTCGTCTACAGTAGCAGTTTTTATATTTAGGTTTCACTCTGTTCTCTAATATATAGATAGATGAATTTGGAACTCTAAATCCAACATGGTTTGTAGTAGCTCTTTGAAACTTGACAAAATAAAGGAGTTCTGAGTTTTGACTCTATGGTTTGTTTCCTCTTCAAGTAGCCCTAGGATTAGACTGTGGAAAACCACTTTCATTGAGAGGCGTTGCCAAGCTTCTAAGAAATAACGAGTTTCTGAAATACCAGCAAATATTTTCTCACCCAATCTTGATGATACTTGGTGGTAATGATCAGTACACAGATCCCACTTGGCTCAACAAGTTTTGTTCTTCTAGGTTGAAGCGTTCGTCTACAGTAGTCGTTTTTATATTTAGGTTTCACTCTGTTCTCTCATATATAGATAGATGAATTTGGAACTCTAAATCCAACATGGTTTGTAGTAGCTCTTTGAAACTTGACAAAATGAAGGAGTTCTGAGTTTTTTTCTCTATGGTTTGTTTCCTCTTCAAGTAGCCCTAGGCGCAGACTCTGGAAAAGCACTTTCATTGAGAGGGGTTGCCAAGCTTCTAAGAAATAACGAGTTTCCGAAGTATCAGCAAATATTTTTTCACCCAATCTTGATGATACTGGTTGCTAATGATCAGTACACAAATCCCACTTGGCTCACCAAATTGTGTTCTTCTAGGTTGAAGCGTTCGCCTACAGTAGAATTTTATATTTAGGTTTCCCTCTGTTCTCTCCCGTGTAGATATATGAATTTGTAACTCTAAATCCAACATGGTTTGTAGTAGCTCTTTGAAACTTGACAAAATAAAGGAGTTCTCAGTTTTGTCTCTATGGTTTGTTTCCTCTTCAAGTAGCCCTAGGCACAGACTGTGGAAAAGCACTTTCATTGAGAGAGTTTGCCAAGCTTCTAAGAAATTACAAGTCTCCGAAATACCAGCAAATATTTTTTCACCCAATCTTGATGATACTTGGTGGTAATGATCAGTACACAAATCCCACTTGGCTCACAAAATTTTGTTCTTCTAGGTTGAAGCGTTCGTCTACAGTAGCAGTTTTTATATTTAGGTTTCTCTCTGTTCTCTCCTATATAGATAGATGAATTTGGAACTCTAAATCCAACATGGATTGTAGTAGCTCTTTGAAACTTGACAAAATAAAGGAGTTCTCAGTTTTGTCTCTATGGTTTGTTTCCTCTTCAAGTAGCCCTAGGCACAGACTGTGGAAAAGCACTTTCATTGAGAGGGGTTGCCAAGCTTCTAAGACATAACGAGTTTCCGAAATACCAGCAAATATTTTTTCACCCAATCTTGATGATACTTGGTGGTAATGATCAGTACACAGATCCCACTTGGCTCACCAAATTTTGTTCTTCTAGGTTGAAGCGTTCGTCTACAGTAGCAGTTTTTATATTTAGGTTTCTCTCTGTTCTCTCCTATATAGATAGATGAATTTGGAACTCTAAATCCAACATGGATTGTAGTAGCTCTTTGAAACTTGACAAAATAAAGGAGTTGTGAGTTTTGTCTCTATGGTTTGTTTCCTCTTCAAGTAGCCCTAGGCACAGACTGTGGAAAAGCACTTTCATTGAGAGGGGTTGCCAAGCTTCTAAGAAATAACGAGTTTTCCAACTACCAGCAAATATTTTTTCACCCAATCTTGATGATACTGGTTGCTAATGATCAGTACACAAATCCCACTTGGCTCACCAAATTGTGTTCTTCTAGGTTGAAGCGTTCGCCTACAGTAGAAGTTTTTATATTTAGGTTTCCCTCAGTCCTCTCCTATATAGATATATGAATTTGTAACTCTAAATCTAACATGGTTTGTAGTAGCTCTTTGAAACTTAACAAAATAAAGGAGTTCTCAGTTTTGTCTCTATGGTTTGTTTCCTCTTCAAGTAGCCCTAGGCACAGACTGTGGAAAACCACTTTCATTGAGAGGGGTTGCCAAGCTTCTAAGAAATAACGAGTTTCCGAAATACCAGCAAATATTTTTTCACCCAATCTTGATGATACTTGGTGGTAATGATCAGGACACAGATCCCTCTTGGCTCACCAAATTTTGTTCTTCTAGGTTGAAGCGTTCGTCTACAGTAGCAGTTTTTATATTTAGGTTTCACTCTGTTCTCTCATATATAGATAGATGAATTTGGAACTCTAAATCCAACATGGTTTGTAGTAGCTCTTTGAAACTTGACAAAATAAAGAGTTCTGAGTTTTGTCTCTATGGTTTGTTTCCTCTTCAATTAGCCCTAGGCACAGACTGTGGAAAACCACTTTCATTGAAGGGGTTGCCAAGCTTCTAAGAAATAACGAGTTTCTGAAATATCAGCAAATATTTTTTCACCCAATCTTGATGATACTTGTTGCTAATGATCAGTACACAAATGCCACTTGGCTCACCAAATTTTGTTCTTCTAGGTTGAAGCGTTCGTCTACAGTAGCTGTTTTTATATTTAGGTTTCCCTCTGTTCTCTCCTGTATAGATAGATGAATTTGGAACTCTAAATCCAACATGGTTTGTAGTAGCTCTTTGAAACTTGACAAAATATAGGAGTTCTCAGTTTTGTCTCTATGGTTTGTTTCCTCTTCAATTAGCACTAGGCACACACTGTGGAAAAGCACTTTCATTGAGAGGGGTTGCCAAGCTTCTATGAAATAACGAGTTTCTGAAATATCAGCAAATATTTTTTCACCCAATCTTGATGATACTTGTTGCTAATGATCAGTACACAAATCCCACTTGGCTCACCAAATTTTGTTCTTCTAGTTTGAAGCGTTCGTCTACAGTAGCCGTTTTTATATTTAGGTTTCACTCTGTTCTCTCATATATAGATAGATGAATTTGGAACTCTAAATCCAACATGGTTTGTAGTAGCTCTTTGAAACTTGACAAAATAAAGGTGTTCGGGGTTTTGTCTCTATGGTTTGTTTCCTCTTCAAGAAGCCCTAGGCGCAGACTCTGGAAAAGCAATTTAATTGAGAGGGGTTGCCAAGCTTCTAAGAAATAACGAGTTTCCGAAGTACCAGCAAATATTTTTTCACCCAATCTTGATGATACTTGTTGCTAATGATCAGCACACAAATCCCACTTGGCTCAGCAAATTTTGTTCTTCTAGGTTGAAGCGTTCGCCTACAGTAGCAGTTTTTATATTTAGGTTTCCCTCTGTTCTCTCCTGTATAGATAGATGAATTTGGAACTCTAAATCCAACATGGTTTGTAGTAGCTCTTTGAAACTTGACAAAATAAAGGAGTTCTCAGTTTTGTCTCTATGGTTTGTTTCCTCTTCAAGTAGCCCTAGGGAAAGACTGTGGAAAAGCACTTTCATTGAGAGAGTTTGCCAAGCTTCTAAGAAATTACAAGTTTCCGAAATACCAGCAAATATTTTTTCACCCAATCTTGATGATACTGGGTGTTAATGATCAATACACAGATCCCACTTGACTGGCCAAATTTTGTTCTTCTAGGTTGAAGCGTTCGTGTACAGTATCAGTTTTTATATTTAGGTTTCACTCTGTTCTCTCATGTAGAGATAGATGAATTTGGAACTCTAAATCCAACATGGTTTGTAGTAGCTCTTTGAAACTCGACAAAATAAAGGAGTTCTGAGTTTTGTATCTATGGTTTGTTTCCTCTAAAAGAGGCCTAGGCACAGACTGTGGAAAAGCACTTTCATTGAGAGAGTTTGCCAAGCTTCTAAGAAATTACAAGTTTCCGAAATACCAGCAAATATTTTTTCACCCAATCTTGATGATACTTGGTGGTAATGATCAGTACACAAATCCCACTTGGCTCACCAAATTTTGTTCTTCTAGGTTGAAGCGTTCGTCTTCATAGCAGTTTTTATATTTAGGTTTCTCTCTGTTCTCTCCTATATAGATAGATGAATTGGGAACTCTAAATCCAACATGGATTGTAGTAGCTCTTTGAAACTTGACAAAATAAAGGAGTTCTCAGTTTTGTCTCTATGGTTTTTTTCCTCTTCAAGTAGCCCTAGGCACAGACTGTGGAAAAGCACTTTCATTGAGAGGGGTTGCCAAGCTTCTAAGAAATAACGAGTTTCCGAAATACCAGCAAATATTTTTTCACCCAATCTTGATGATACTGGTTGCTAATGATCAGTACACAAATCCCACTTGGCTCACCAAATTGTGTTCTTCTAGTTTGAAGCGTTCGCCTACAGTAGAAGTTTTTATATTTAGGTTTCCCTCTGTTCTCTCCTATATAGATATATGAATTTGTACCTCTAAATACAACATGGTTTGTAGTAGCTCTTTGAAACTTGACAAAATAAAGGAGTTCTCAGTTTTGTCTCTATGGTTTGTTTCCTCTTCAAGTAGCCCTAGGCACAGACTGTGGAAGCACTTTCATTGAGTGGCGTTGCCAAGCTTCTAAGAAATAACGAGTTTCCATAATACCAGCAAATATTTTTTCACCCAATCTTGATGATACTGGTTGCTAATGATCAGTACACAGATCCCACTTGGCTCACCAAATTTTGTTCTTCTAGGTTGAAGCGTTCGTCTACAGTAGCAGTTTTTATATTTAGGTTTCACTCTGTTCTCTCATATATAGATAGATGAATTTGGAACTCTAAATCCAACATGGTTTGTAGTAGCTCTTTGAAACTCGACAAAATAAAGAGTTCTGAGTTTTGTCTCTATGGTTTGTTTCCTCTTCAAGTAGCCCTAGGCACAGACTGTGGAAAACCACTTTCATTGAGAGGGGTTGCCAAGCTTCTAAGAAATAACGAGTTTCCGAAATATCAGCAAATATTTTTTCACCCAATCTTGATGATACTTGGTGGTAATGATCAGTACACAAATCCCACTTGGCTCACAAAATTTTGTTCTTCTAGATTGAAGCGTTCGTCTACAGTAGCAGTTTTTATATTTAGGTTTCTCTCTGTTCTCTCCTATATAGATAGATGAATTTGGAACTCTAAATCCAACATGGATTGTAGTAGCTCTTTGAAACTTGACAAAATAATGGAGTTCTCAGTTTTGTCTCTATGGTTTGTTTCCTCTTCAAGTAGCCCTAGGCACAGACTGTGGAAAAGCACTTTCATTGAGAGGGGTTGCCAAGCTTCTAAGACATAACGAGTTTCCGAAATACCAGCAAATATATTTTCACCCAATCTTGATGATACTTGGTGGTAATGATCAGTACACAGATCCCACTTGGCTCAAAAAATTTTGTTCTTCTAGGTTGAAGCGTTCGTCTACAGTAGCAGTTTTTATATTTAGGTTTCTCTCTGTTCTCTCCTATATAGATAGATGAATTTGGAACTCTAAATCCAACATGGACTGTAGTAGCTCTTTGAAACTTGACAAAATAAAGGAGTTGTGAGTTTTGTCTCTATGGTTTGTTTCCTCTTCAAGTAGCCCTAGGCACAGACTGTGGAAAAGCACTTTCATTGAGAGGGGTTGCCAAGCTTCTAAGAAATAACGAGTTTCCCAACTACCAGCAAATATTTTTTCACCCAATCTTGATGATACTGGTTGCTAATGATCAGTACACAAATCCCACTTGGCTCACCAAATTGTGTTCTTCTAGGTTGAAGCGTTCGCCTACAGTAGAAGTTTTTATATTTAGGTTTCCCTCTGTCCTCTCCTATATAGATATATGAATTTGTAACTCTAAATCTAACATGGTTTGTAGTAGCTCTTTGAAACTTAACAAAATAAAGGAGTTCTCAGTTTTGTCTCTATGGTTTGTTTCCTCTTCAAGTAGCCCTAGGCACAGACTGTGGAAAACCACTTTCATTGAGAGGGGTTGCCAAGCTTCTAAGATACCAGCAAATATTTTTTCACCCAATCTTGATGATACTTGGTGGTAATGATCAGGACACAGATCCCTCTTGGCTCACCAAATTTTGTTCTTCTAGGTTGAAGCGTTCGTCTACAGTAGCCGTTTTTATATTGAGGTTTCACTCTGTTCTCTCATATATAGATAGATGAATTTGGAACTCTAAATCCAACATGGTTTGTAGTAGCTCTTTGAAACTTGACAAAATAAAGGTGTTCGGGGTTTTGTCTCTATGGTTTGTTTCCTCTTCAAGAAGCCCTAGGCGCAGACTCTGGAAAAGCAATTTAATTGAGAGGGGTTGCCAAGCTTCTAAGAAATAACGAGTTTCCGAAGTACCAGCAAATATTTTTTCACCCAATCTTGATGATACTTGTTGCTAATGATCAGCACACAAATCCCACTTGGCTCAGCAAATTTTGTTCTTCTAGGTTGAAGCGTTCGCCTACAGTAGCAGTTTTTATATTTAGGTTTCCCTCTGTTCTCTCCTGTATAGATAGATGAATTTGGAACTCTAAATCCAACATGGTTTGTAGTAGCTCTTTGAAACTTGACAAAATAAAGGAGTTCTCAGTTTTGTCTCTATGGTTTGTTTCCTCTTCAAGTAGCCCTAGGCAAAGACTGTGGAAAAGCACTTTCATTGAGAGAGTTTGCCAAGCTTCTAAGAAATTACAAGTTTCCGAAATACCAGCAAATATTTTTTCACCCAATCTTGATGATACTGGGTGTTAATGATCAATACACAGATCCCACTTGGCTGGCCAAATTTTGTTCTTCTAGGTTGAAGCGTTCGTCTACAGTATCAGTTTTTATATTTAGGTTTCACTCTGTTCTCTCATGTAGAGATAGATGAATTTGGAACTCTAAATCCAACATGGTTTGTAGTAGCTCTTTGAAACTCGACAAAATAAAGGAGTTCTGAGTTTTGTATCTATGGTTTGTTTTCTCTAAAAGAGGCCTAGGCACAGACTGTGGAAAAGCACTTTCATTGAGAGAGTTTGCCAAGCTTCTAAGAAATTACAAGTTTCCGAAATACCAGCAAATATTTTTTCACCCAATCTTGATGATACTTGGTGGTAATGATCAGTACACAAATCCCACTTGGCTCACCAAATTTTGTTCTTCTAGGTTGAAGCGTTCGTCTACATAGCAGTTTTTATATTTAGGTTTCTCTCTGTTCTCTCCTATATAGATAGATGAATTTGGAACTCTAAATCCAACATGGATTGTAGTAGCTCTTTGAAACTTGACAAAATAAAGGAGTTCTCAGTTTTGTCTCTATGGTTTTTTTCCTCTTCAAGTAGCCCTAGGCACAGACTGTGGAAAAGCACTTTCATTGAGAGGGGTTGCCAAGCTTCTAAGAAATAACGAGTTTCCGAAATACCAGCAAATATTTTTTCTCCCAATCTTGATGATACTTGGTGATAATGATCAGTACACAGATCCCACTTGGCTCACTAAATTTTGTTCTTCTAGGTTGAAGCGTTCGTCTACAGTAGCAGTTTTTATATTTATGTTTCTCTCTGTTCTCTCCTATATAGATAGATGAATTTGGAACTCTAAATCCAACATGGATTGTAGTAGCTCTTTGAAACTTGACAAAATAACGGAGTTCTGAGTTTTGTCTCTATGGTTTGTTTCCTCTTCAAGTAGCCCTAGGCGCAGACTCTGGAAAAGCACTTTCATTGAGAGGGGTTGCCAAGCTTCTAAGAAATAACGAGTTTCCGAAGTACCACCAAATATTTTTTCACCCAATCTTGATGATACTGGTTGCTAATGATCAGTACACAAATCCCACTTGGCTCACCAAATTGTGTTCTTCTAGTTTGAAGCGTTCGCCTACAGTAGAAGTTTTTATATTTATTTTTCCCTCTGTTCTCTCCTATATAGATATATGAATTTGTACCTCTAAATACAACATGGTTTGTAGTAGCTCTTTGAAACTTGACAAAATAAAGGAGTTCTCAGTTTTGTCTCTATGGTTTGTTTCCTCTTCAAGTAGCCCTAGGCACAGACTGTGGAAGCACTTTCATTGAGAGGGGTTGCCAAGCTTCTAAGAAATAACGAGTTTCCATAATACCAGCAAATATTTTTTCACCCAATCTTGATGATACTGGTTGCTAATGATCAGTACACAGATCCCACTTGGCTCACCAAATTTTGTTCTTCTAGGTTGAAACGTTCGTCTACAGTAGCAGTTTTTATATTTAGGTTTCACTCTGTTCTCTCATATATAGATAGATCAATTTGGAACTCTAAATCCAACATGGTTTGTAGTAGCTCTTTGAAACTCGACAAAATAAAGAGTTCTGAGTTTTGTCTCTATGGTTTGTTTCCTCTTCAAGTAGCCCTAGGCACAGACTGTGGAAAACCACTTTCATTGAGAGGGGTTGCCAAGCTTCTAAGAAATAACGAGTTTCCGAAATATCAGCAAATATTTTTTCACCCAATCTTGATGAAACTTGGTGGTAATGATCAGTACACAGTACGCGCTTGGCTCACCAAATTATGATCTTCTAGGTTGAAGCGTTTGCTACAGTAGCCGTTTTTATATTTAGCTTTCACTCTGTTCTCTCATATATAGATAGATGAATTTGGAACTCTAAATCCAACATGGATTGTAGTAGCTCTTTGTAACTTGACAAAATAAAGGAGTTCTGAGTTTTGTCTCTATGGTTTGTTTCCTCTTCAAGTAGCCCTAGGCGCAGACTGTGGAAAAGCACTTTCATTGAGAGGGGTTGCCAAGCTTCTAAGAAATAACGAGTTTCCCAAGTACCAGCAAATATTTTTTCACCCAATCTTGATGATACTGGTTGCTAATGATCAGTACACAAATCCCACTTGGCTCACCAAATTGTGTTCTTCTAGGATGAAGCGTTCGCCTACAGTATCAGTTTTTATATTCAGGTTTCACTCTGTTCTCTCATGTAGAGATAGATGAATTTGGAACTCTAAATCCAACATGGTTTGTAGTAGCTCTTTGAAACTTGACAAAATAAAGGAGTTCTGAGTTTTGTCTCTATGGTTTGTTTCCTCTTCAAGAGGCCTAGGCACAGACTGTGGAAAAGCACTTTCATTGAGAGAGTTTGCCAAGCTTCTAAGAAATTACAAGTTTCCGAAATACCAGCAAATATTTTTTCACCCAATCTTGATGATACTTGGTGGTAATGATCAGTACACAGTACTCGCTTGGCTCACCAAATTATGTTCTTCTGTGTTGAAGCGTTTGCTACAGTAGCCGTTTTTATATTTAGGTTTCACTCTGTTCTCTCATATATAGATAGATGAATTTGGAACTCTAAATCCAACATGGTTTGTAGTAGCTCTTTGAAACTTGACAAAATAAAGGAGTTCTCAGTTTTGTCTCTATGGATTGTTTCCTCTTCAATTAGCACTAGGCACACACTGTGGAAAAGCCCTTTCATTGAGAGGGGTTGCCAAGCTTCTAAGAAATAACGAGTTTCTGAAATACCAGCAAATATTTTTTCACCCAATCTTGATGATACTTGTTGCTAATGATCAGTACACAAATCCCACTTGGCTCACCAAATTTTGTTCCTCTAGGTTGAAGCGTTCGTCTACAGTAGCAGTTTTTATATTTAGGTTTCCCTCTGTTCTCTCATATATAGATAGATGAATTTGGAACTCTAAATCCAACATGGTTTGTAGTAGCTCTTTGAAACTTTACAAAATATAGGAGTTCTCAGTTTTGTCTCTATGGTTTCTTTCCTCTTCAATTACCACTAGGCACACACTGTGGAAAAGCACTTTCATTGAGAGGGGTTGCCAAGCTTCTAAGAAATAACGAGTTTCTGAAATATCAGCAAATATTTTTTCACCCAATCTTGATGATACTTGTTGCTAATGATCAGTACACAAATCCCACTTGGCTCACCAAATTTTGTTCTTCTAGTTTGAAGCGTTCTTCTACAGTAGCCGTTTTTATATTTAGGTTTCACTCTGTTCTCTCATATATAGATAGATGAATTTGGAACTCTAAATCCAACATGGTTTGTAGTAGCTCTTTGAAACTTGACAAAATAAAGGTGTTCTGAGTTTTGTCTCTATGGTTTGTTTCCTCTTCAAGTAGCCCTAGGCGCAGACTCTGGAAAAGCAATTTAATTGAGATGGGTTGCCAAGCTTCTAAGATATAACGAGTTTCCGAAGTACCAGCAAATATTTTTTCACCCAATCTTGATGATACTTGTTGCTAATGATCAGCACACAAATCCCACTTGGCTCACCAAATTTTGTTCTTCTAGGTTGAAGCGTTCGTCTACAGTAGCAGTTTTTATATTTAGGTTTCCCACTGTTCTCTCCTGTATAGATAGATGAATTTGGAACTCTAAATCCAACATGGTTTGTAGTAGCTCTTTGAAACTTGACAAAATAAAGGAGTTCTCAGTTTTGTCTCTATGGATTGTTTCCTCTTCAATTAGCACTAGCCACACACTGTGGAAAAGCACTTTCATTGAGAGGGCTGCCAAGCTTCTAAGAAATAACGAGTTTCTGAAATACCAGCAAATATTTTTTCACCCAATCTTGATGATACTTGGTGCTAATGATCAGTACACAAATCCCACTTGGCTCACCAAATTTTGTTCTTCTAGGTTGAAGCGTTCGTCTACATTATCAGTTTTTATATTTAGGTTTCACTCTGTTCTCTCATATATAGATAGATGAATTTGGAACTCTAAATCCAACACGGTTTGTAGTAGCTCTTTGAAACTCGACAAAATAAAGAGTTCTGAGTTTTGTCTCTATGGTTTGTTTCCTCTTCAAGTAGCCCTAGGCACAGACTGTGGAAAACCACTTTCATTGAGAGGGGTTGCCAAGCTTCTAAGAAATAACGAGTTTCCGAAATATCAGCAAATATTTTTTCACCCAATCTTGATGATACTTGGTGGTAATGATCAGTACACAAATCCCACTTGGCTTACCAAATTTTGTTCTTCTAGGTTGAAGCGTTCGTGTACAGTAGCAGTTTTTATATTTAGGTTTCCCTCTGTTCTCTCCTATATAGAAAGATTAATTTGGAACTCTAAATCCAACATGCTTTTTAGTAGCTCTTTGAAACTTGACAAAATAAAGGAGTTCTCAGTTTTGTCTCTATGGTTTGTTTCCTCTTAAAGTAGCCCTAGGCACAGACTGTGGAAAGCACTTTCATTGAGATTGGTTGCCAAGCTTCTAAGAAATAACGAGTTTCCGAAACACCAGCAAATATTTCTTCACCCAATCTTGATGATACTTGGTGGTAGTGATCAGTACACAAATCCCACTTGCCTCACCAAATTTTTTTCTTCTAGGTTGAAGCGTTCGTCTACAGTAGCAGTTTTTATATTTAGGTTTCCCTCTGTTCTCTCCTATATAGATAGATGAATTTGGAACTCTAAATCCAACATGGTTTGTAGTAGCTCTTTGAAACTTGACAAAATAAAGGAGTTCTCTGTTTTGTCTCTATGGTTTGTTTCCTCTTAAAGTAGCCCTAGGCACAGACTGTGTAAAGCACTTTCATTGAGATTGGTTGCCAAGCTTCTAAGAAATAACGATTTTCTGAAATACCAGCAAATATCTCTTCACCCAATCTTGATGATACCTGGTGGTAGTGATCAGTACACAAATCCCACTTGCCTCACAAAATTTTGTTCTTCTAGGTTGAAGCGTTCGTCTACAGTAGCAGTTTTATATTTAGGTTTCTCTCTGTTCTCTCCTATATAGAGAGATGAATTTGGAACTCTAAATCCAACGTGGTTTGCAGTAGCTCTTTGAAACTTGACAAAATAAAGGAGTTCTCAGTTTTGCCTCTATGGTTTGTTTCCTCTTCAAGTAGCCCTAGGCACAGACTGTGGAAAAGCACTTTCATTGAGAGGGGTTGCCAAGCTTCTAAGAAATAACGAGTTTCCGAAATACCAGCAAATATTTTTTTTCAACCAATCTTGATGATACTTGGTGGTAATGATCAGTACACAAATCCCACTTGGCTTACCAAATTTTGTTCTTCTAGGTTGAAGCGTTCGTGTACAGTAGCAGTTTTTATATTTAGGTTTCCCTCTGTTCTCTCCTATACAGATAGATGAATTTGGAACTCTAAATCCAACATGGTTTGTAGTAGCTCTTTGAAACTTGACAAAATAAAGGAGTTCTCAGTTTTGTCTCTATGGTTTGTTTCCGCTTCAAGTAGCCCTAGGCCCAGACTGTGGAAAGCACTTTCATTGAGAGGGGTTCCTAAGCTTCTACGAAATAACGAGTTTCCGAAATACCAGCAAATATTTTTTCACCCAATCTTGATAATACTTGGTGGTAATGATCAGTACACAAATCCCAAATGGCTCCCCAAATTTTGTTCTTCTTGGTTGAAGCGTTCGTCTACAGTAGCAAGTTTTATATTTAGGTTTCCCTCTGTTCTCTCCCATATAGATAGATGATTTTGGAACTCTAAATCCAACATGGTTTGTAGTAGCTCTTTGAAACTTGACAAAATAAAGGAGTTCTCAGTTTTGTCGCTATGGTTTGTTTCCTCTTCAAGTAGCCCTAGGCACAGACTGTGGAAAAGCACTTTCATTGAGAGGGGTTCCCAAGCTTCTAAGAAATAACGAGTTTCCGAAATACCAGCAAATATTTTTTCACCCAATCTTGATGATACGTGGTGGTAATGATCAGTACACAAGTCCCACTTGGCTCACCAAATTTTGTTCTTCTAGGTTGAAGCGTTCGTCTACAGTAGCAGTTTTTATATTTAGGTTTCACTCTGTTCTCTCATATATAGATAGATAAATTTGGAACTCTAAATCAAACATGGTTTGTAGTAGCGCTTTGAAACTTCACAAAATAAAGGAGTTCTCAGTTTTGTCTCTATGGTTTGTTTCCTCTTCAAGTAGCCCTAGGCACAGACTGTGGAAAGCACTTTCATTGAGATGGGTTGTCAAGCTTCTAAGAAATAACGAGTTTCCGAAATACCAGCAAATATTTTTTCACACAATCTTGTTGATACTTGGTGGTAATGATCAGTACACAAATCCCACTTGGCTCACCAAATTAGGTCTTCTAGGTTGAAGCGTTCGTCTACAGTAGCAGTTTTTATATTTAGGTTTCTCTCTGTTCTCTTCTATATAGATAGATGAATTTGGAACTCTAAATCCAACATGGTTTGTAGTAGCTCTTTGAAACTTGACAAAATAAAGGAGTTCTCAGATTTGTCTCTATGTTTTGTTTCCTCTTCAAGTAGCCATAGGCACAGACTGTGGAAAAGCACTTTCATTGAAAGGGGTTGCCAAGCTTCTAAGAAATAACGAGTTTCCAAAATACCAGCAAATATTTTTTCACCCAAACTTGATGATACTTGGTGGTAATGATTTGTATACAAATTCCACTTGGCTTACCAAATTTTGTTCTTCTAGGTTGAAGCGTTCGTCTACAGTAGCAGTTTTTATATTTAGGTTTCCCTCTGTTCTCTCCTATATAGAAAGATGAATTTGGAACTCTAAATCCAACATGCTTTTTAGTAGCTCTTTGAAACTTGACAAAATAAAGGAGTTCTCAGTTTTGTCTCTATGGTTTGTTTCCTCTTAAATTAGCCCTAGGCAGAGACTGTGGAAAGCACTTTCATTGAGATTGGTTGCCAAGCTTCTAAGAAATAACGAATTTCCGAAACACCAGCAAATTTTTCTTCACCCAATCTTGATGATACTTGGTGGTAGTGATCAGTACACAAATCCCACTTGCCTCACCAAATTTTTTTCTTCTAGGTTGAAGCGTTCGTCTACAGTAGCAGTTTTATATTTAGGTTTCTCTCTGTTCTCTCCTATATAGATAGATGAATTTGGAACTCTAAATCCAACGTGGTTTGCAGTAGCTCTTTGAAACTTGACAAAATAATGGAGTTCTCAGATTTGTCACTATGGTTTGTTTCCTTTTCAAGTAGCCCTAGGAACAGACTGTGGAAAAGCACTTTCATTGAGAGGGGTTGCCAAGCTTCTAAGAAATAACGAGTTTCCGAAATACCAGCAAATATTTTTTCACCCAATCTTGATGATACTTGGTGGTAATGATTAGTATACAAATCCCACTTGGCTTACCAAATTTTGTTCTTCTAGGTTGAAGCGTTCTTCTACAGTAGCAGTTTTTATATTTAGGTTTCTCTCTGTTCTCTCCTATATAGATAGATGAATTTGGAACTCTAAATCCAACATGCTTTGTAGTAGCTCCTTGAAACTTGACAAAATAAAGGAGTTCTCAGTTTTGTCTCTATGGTTTGTTTCCTCTTCAAGTAGCCCTAGGCACAGACTGTGGAAAAGCACTTTCATTGAGAGGGGTTGCCAACCTTCTAAGAAATAACGAGTTTCCGAAATACCAGCAAATATTTTTTCACCCAATCTTGATGATACTTGGTGGTAATGATCAGTACACAAATCCCACTTGGCTCACCAAATTTTGTTCTTCTAGGTTGAAGCGTTCGTGTACAGTAGCAGTTTTTATATTTAGGTTTCCCTCTCTTCTCCTGTATAGATAGATGAATTTGGAACTCTAAATCCAACATGCTTTGTAGTAGCTCCTTGAAACTTGACAAAATAAAGGAGTTCTCAGTTTTGTCTCTATGGTTTGTTTCCTCTTAAAGTAGTCCTATGCACAGACTGTGGAAAGCACTTTCATTGAGATTGGTTGCCAAGCTTCTAAGAAAAAACGAGTTTCCGAAATACCAGCAAATATTTCTTCACCCAATCTTGATGATACTTGGTGGTAGTGATCAGTACACAAATCCCACTTGCCTCATAAATTTTGTTCTTCTAGGTTGAAGTGTTCGTCTACAGTAGCAGTTTTTATATTTATGTTTCCCTCTGTTCTCTCCTATATAGATAGATGAATTTAGAACTCTAAATCCAACATGCTTTGTAGTAGCTCCTTGAAACTTGACAAAATAAAGGAGTTCTCAGTTTTGTCTCTATGGTTTGTTTCCTCTTCAAGTAGCCCTAGGCACAGACTGTGGAAAAACACTTTCATTGAGAGGGGTTGCCAAGCTTCTAAGAAATAACGAGTTTCCGAAATACCAGCAAATATTTTTTCACCCAATCTTGATGATACGTGATGGTAATGAAAAGTACACAAATCCCACTTGGCTCACCAAATTTTGTTTTGCTACGTTGAAGCCTTCGTTTACAGTAGCAGTTTTTATTTTCAGGTTTCACTCTGTTCTCTCCTATATAGATAGATGAATTTGGAACTCTAAATCCAACATGGTTTGTAGTAGCTCTTTGAAACTTGGCAAAATAAAGGAGTTCTCAGTTTTGTCTCTATGGTTTGTTTCCTTTTAAAGTAGCCCTAGGCACAGACTGTGGAAAGCACTTTCATTGAGATGGGTTGTCAAGCTTCTAAGAAATAAGGAGTTTCCGAAATACCAGCAAATATTTTTCACACAATCTTGTTGATACTTGGTGGTAATGATCAGTACACAAATCCCACTTGGCTCACCAAATTTTGTTCTTCTAGGTTGAAGCGTTCTTCTACAGTAGCAGTTTTTATATTTAGGTTTCCCTCTGTTCTCTCCTATATAGATAGATGAATTTGGAACTCTAAATCCAACATGTTGTAGTAGCTCCTTGAAACTTGACAAAATAAAGGAGTTCTCAGTTTTGTCTCTATGGTTTGTTTCCTCTTCAAGTAGCCCTAGGCACAGACTGTGGAAAAGCACTTTCATTGAGATGGGTTGCCAAGCTACTAAGAAATATCGAGTTTCCGAAATACCAGCAAATATTTTTTCACCCAAACTTGATGATACTTGGTGGTAAAGATCAGCACACAAATCCCACTTGGCTAACCAATTTTTGTTCATCTAGGATGAAGCATTCGTGTACAGTAGCAGTTTTTATGTTTAGGTTTCCCTCTGTTCTCTCCTATATAGATAGATGAATTTGGAACTCTAAATCCAACATGGTTTGTAGTAGCTCTTTGAAACTTGACAAAATAAAGGAGTTCTCTGTTTTGTCTCTATGGTTTGTTTCCTCTTAAAGTAGCCCTAGGCACAGACTGTGGAAAGCACTTTCATTGAGATTGGTTGCCAAGCTTCTAAGAAATAACGATTTTCTGAAATACCAGCAAATATCTCTTCACCCAATCTTGATGATACCTGGTGGTAGTGATCAGTACACAAATCCCACGTGCCTCACAAAATTTTGTTCTTCTAGGTTGAAGCGTTCGTCTACAGTAGCAGTTTTATATTTAGGTTTCTCTCTGTTCTCTCCTATATAGAGAGATGAATTTGGAACTCTAAATCCAACGTGGTTTGCAGTAGCTCTTTGAAACTTGACAAAATAAAGGAGTTCTCAGTTTTGTCTCTATGGTTTGTTTCCTCTAAAAGAGGCCTAGGCACAGACTGTGGAAAAGCACTTTCATTGAGAGAGTTTGCCAAGCTTCTAAGAAATTACAAGTTTCCGAAATACCAGCAAATATTTTTTCACCCAATCTTGATGATACGTGATGGTAATGAAAAGTACACAAATCCCACTTGGCTCACCAAATTTTGTTTTGCTACGTTGAAGCCTTCGTTTACAGTAGCAGTTTTTATTTTCAGGTTTCACTCTGTTCTCTCCTATATAGATAGATGAATTTGGAACTCTAAATCCAACATGGTTTGTAGTAGCTCTTTGAAACTTGGCAAAATAAAGGAGTTCTCAGTTTTGTCTCTATGGTTTGTTTCCTTTTAAAGTAGCCCTAGGCACAGACTGTGGAAAGCACTTTCATTGAGATGGGTTGTCAAGCTTCTAAGAAATAACGAGTTTCCGAAATACCAGCAAATATTTTTCACACAATCTTGTTGATACTTGGTGGTAATGATCAGTACACAAATCCCACTTGGCTCACCAAATTTTGTTCTTCTAGGTTGAAGCGTTCTTCTACAGTAGCAGTTTTTATATTTAGGTTTCCCTCTGTTCTCTCCTATATAGATAGATGAATTTGGAACTCTAAATCCAACATGTTGTAGTAGCTCCTTGAAACTTGACAAAATAAAGGAGTTCTCAGTTTTGTCTCTATGGTTTGTTTCCTCTTCAAGTAGCCCTAGGCACAGACTGTGGAAAAGCACTTTCATTGAGATGGGTTGCCAAGCTACTAAGAAATATCGAGTTTCCGAAATACCAGCAAATATTTTTTTAACCAAACTTGATGATACTTGGTGGTAAAGATCAGCACACAAATCCCACTTGGCTAACCAATTTTTGTTCATCTAGGATGAAGCATTCGTGTACAGTAGCAGTTTTTATATTTAGGTTTCCCTCTGTTCTCTCCTATATAGAGAGATGAATTTGGAACTCTAAATCCAACGTGGTTTGCAGTAGCTCTTTGAAACTTGACAAAATAAAGGAGTTCTCAGTTTTGTCTCTATGGTTTGTTTCCTCTAAAAGAGGCCTAGGCACAGACTGTGGAAAAGCACTTTCATTGAGAGAGTTTGCCAAGCTTCTAAGAAATTACAAGTTTCCGAAATACCAGCAAATATCTCTTCACCCAATCTTGATGATACCTGGTGGTAGTGATTAGTACACAAATCCCACTTGCCTCACAAAATTTTGTTCTTCTAGGTTGAAGCGTTCGTCTACAGTAGCAGTTTTATATTTAGGTTTCTCTCTGTTCTCTCCTATATAGAGAGATGAATTTGGAACTCTAAATCCAACGTGGTTTGCAGTAGCTCTTTGAAACTTGACAAAATAAAGGAGTTCTCAGTTTTGCCTCTATGGTTTGTTTCCTCTTCAAGTAGCCCTAGGCACAGACTGTGGAAAAGCACTTTCATTGAGAGGGGTTGCCAAGCTTCTAAGAAATAACGAGTTTCCGAAATACCAGCAAATATTTTTTTTCAACCAATCTTGATGATACTTGGTGGTAATGATCAGTACACAAATCCCACTTGGCTTACCAAATTTTGTTCTTCTAGGTTGAAGCGTTCGTGTACAGTAGCAGTTTTTATATTTAGGTTTCCCTCTGTTCTCTCCTATACAGATAGATGAATTTGGAACTCTAAATCCAACATGGTTTGTAGTAGCTCTTTGAAACTTGACAAAATAAAGGAGTTCTCAGTTTTGTCTCTATGGTTTGTTTCCGCTTCAAGTAGCCCTAGGCCCAGACTGTGGAAAGCACTTTCATTGAGAGGGGTTCCTAAGCTTCTACGAAATAACGAGTTTCCGAAATACCAGCAAATATTTTTTCACCCAATCTTGATAATACTTGGTGGTAATGATCAGTACACAAATCCCAAATGGCTCCCCAAATTTTGTTCTTCTTGGTTGAAGCGTTCGTCTACAGTAGCAGGTTTTATATTTAGGTTTCCCTCTGTTCTCTCCCATATAGATAGATGATTTTGGAACTCTAAATCCAACATGGTTTGTAGTAGCTCTTTGAAACTTGACAAAATAAAGGAGTTCTCAGTTTTGTCGCTATGGTTTGTTTCCTCTTCAAGTAGCCCTAGGCACAGACTGTGGAAAAGCACTTTCATTGAGAGGGGTTCCCAAGCTTCTAAGAAATAACGAGTTTCCGAAATACCAGCAAATATTTTTTCACCCAATCTTGATGATACGTGGTGGTAATGATCAGTACACAAGTCCCACTTGGCTCACCAAATTTTGTTCATCTAGGATGAAGCGTTCGTGTACAGTAGCAGTTTTTATATTTAGGTTTCCCTCTGTTCTCTCCTATATAGACAGATGAATTTGGATCTCTAAATCCAACATGGTTTGTAGTAGCTGTTTGAAACTTGACAAAATAAAGAAGTTCTCAGTTTTGTCTCTATGGTTTGTTTCCTCTTAAAGTAGTCCTATGCACAGACTGTGGAAAGCACTTTCATTGAGATGGGTTGCCAAGCTTCTAAGAAATAACGAGTTTCCGAAATACCAGCAAATATTTCTTCACCCAATCTTGATGATACTTGGTGGTAGTGATCAGTACACAAATCCCACTTGCCTCATAAATTTTGTTCTTCTAGGTTGAAGTGTTCGTCTACAGTAGCAGTTTTATATTTAGGTTTCTCTCTGTTCTCTCCTATATAGATAGATGAATTTGGAACTCTAAATCCAACGTGGTTTGCAGTAGCTATTTGAAACTTGACAAAATAAAGGAGTTCTCAGATTTGTCTCTACGGTTTGTTTCCTCTTCAAGTAGCCCTAGGCACAGAGTGTGGAAAAACACTTTCATTGAGAGGTTTTGCCAAGCTTCTAAGAAATAACGAGTTTCCGAAAAACCAGCAAATATTTTTTCACCCAATCTTGATGATACGTGATGGTAATGAAAAGTACACAAATCCCACTTGGCTTACCAAATTTAGTTCTTCTAGGTTGAAGCGTTCGTGTACAGTAGCAGTTTTTATATTTAGGTTTCCCTCTGTTCTCTCCTATATAGATAGATGAATTTGGAACTCTAAATCCAACATGGTTTGTAGTAGCTCTTTGAAACTTGGCAAAATAAAGGAGTTCTCAGTTTTGTTTCTATGGTTTGTTTCCTTTTAAAGTAGCCCTAGGCACAGACTGTGGAAAGCACTTTCATTGAGATGGGATGTCAAGCTTCTAAGAAATAACGAGTTTCCGAAATACCAGCAAATATTTTTCACACAATCTTGTTGATACTTGGTGGTAATGATCAGTACACAAATCCCACTTGGCTCACCAAATTTTGTTCTTCTAGGTTGAAGCGTTCGTCTACAGTAGCAGGTTTTATATTTAGGTTTCTCTCTGTTCTCTCCTATATAGATAGATGAATTTGGAACTCTAAATCCAACATGGTTTGTAGTAGCTCTTTGAAACTTGGCAAAATAAAGGAGTTCTCAGATTTGTCTCTATGGTTTGTTTCCTCTTCAAGTAGCCCTAGGCACAGACTGTGGAAAGCACTTTCATTGAGATGGGTTGTCAAGCTTCTAAGAAATAACGAGTCTCCGAAATACCAGCAAATATTTTTCACACAATCTTGTTGATACTTGGTGGTAATGATCAGTACACAAATCCCACTTGGCTCACCAAATTTTGTTCCAGGTTGAAGCGTTCGTCTACAGTAGCAGTTTTTATATTTAGGTTTCTCTCTGTTCTCTCCTATATAGATAGATGAATTTGGAACTCTAAATCCAACATGGTTTGTAGTAGCTCTTTGAAACTTGACAAAATAAAGGAGGTCTCAGATTTGTCTCTATGGTTTGTTTCCTTTTCAAGTAGCCCTAGGCACAGACTGTGGAAAATCACTTTCATTGAGAGGGGTTCCCAAGCTTCTAAGAAATATCGAGTTCCGAAATACCAGCAAATATTTTTTCACCCAAACTTGATGATACTTGGTGGTAATGATCCGCACACAAATCCCACTTGGCTAACCAATTTTTGTTCATCTAAGATGAAGCATTCGCGTACAGTAGCAGTTTTTATATTTAGGTTTCCCTCTGTTCTCTCCTATATAGACAGATGAATTTGGAACTCTAAATCAAACATGGTTTGTAGTAGCTCTTTGAAATTTGTCAAAATAAAGGAGTTCTCAGTTTTTTCTCTATGGTTTGTTTCCTCTTAAAGTAGCCCTAGGCACAGACTCGGAAAGTACTTTCATTGAGATTGGTTGCCAAGCTTCTAAGAAATAACGAGTTTCCGAAATACCAGCAAATATTTCTTCACCCAATCTTGATGATACTTGTTGGTAGTGATCAGTACACAAATCCCACTTGCCTCACCAAATTTTGTTCTTCTAGGGTGAAGCGTTCGTCTACAGTAGCAGTTTAATATTTAGGTTTCTCTCTGTTCTCTCCTATATAGATAGATGAATTTGGAACTCTAAATCCAACGTGGTTTGCAGTAGCCCTTTGAAACTTGGCAAAATAAAGGAGTTCTCAGTTTTGTCTCTATGGTTTGTTTCCTTTTAAAGTAGCCCTAGGCACAGACTGTGGAAAGCACTTTCATTGAGATGGGTTGTCAAGCTTCTAAGAAATAACGAGTTTCCGAAATACCAGCAAATATTTTTAACACAATCTTGTTCATACTTGGTGGTAATGATCAGTACACAAATCCCACTTGGCTCACCAAATTTTGTTCTTCTAGGTTGAAGCGTTCGTCTACAGTAGCAGTTTTTATATTTAGGTTTCCCTCTGTTCTCTCCTATATAGACAGATGAATTTAGAACTCTAAATCCAACATGGTTTGTAGTAGCTGTTTGAAACTTGTCAAAATAAAGGAGTTCTCAGTTTTGTCTCTATGGTTTGTTGCCTCTTAAAGTAGCCCTAGGCACAGACTGTGGAAAGTACTTTCATTGAGATTGGTTGCCAAGCTTCTAAGAAATAACGAGTTTCCGAAATACCAGCAAATATTTCTTCACCCAATCTTGATGATACTTGTTGGTAGTGATCAGTACACAAATTCCACTTGCCTCACCAAATTGTGTTCTTCTAGGTTGAAGCGTTCGTCTACAGTAGCAGTTTTATATTTAGGTTTCTCTCTGTTCTCTCCTATATAGATAGATGAATTTGGAACTCTAAATCCCACCTGGTTTGTAGTAGCTGTTTGAAACTTGACAAAATAAAGGAGTTCTCAGATTTGTCACTATGTTTTGTTTCCTCTTCAAGTAGCCCTAGGCACAGACTGTGGAAAAGCACTTTCATTGAAAGGGGTTGCCAAGCTTCTAAGAAATAACGAGTTTCGGAAATACCAGCAAATATTTTTTCACCCAAACTTGATGATACTTGGTGGTAATGATTAGTATACAAATCCCACTTGGCTTACCAAATTTTGTTCTTCTACGTTGAAGCGTTCGTCTACAGTAGCAGTATTTATATTTAGGTCTCCCTCTGTTCTCTCCTATATAGATATATGAATTTGGAACTCTAAATCCAACATGCTTTGTAGTAGCTCCTTGAAACTTGACAAAATAAAGGAGTTCTCAGTTTTGTCTCTATGGTTTGTTTCCTCTTCAAGTAGCCCTAGGCACAGACTGTGGAAAAGCACTTTCATTGAGAGGGGTTGCCAAGCTTCTATGAAATAATGAGTTTCCGAAATACCAGCAAATATTTTTTCGCCCAATCTTGATGATACTTGTTGCTAATGATCAGTACACAAATCCCACTTTGCTCACCAAATTTAGTTCTTCTAGGTTGAAGCGTTCCTGTACAGTAGCAGTTTTATATTTAGGTTTCCCTCTGTTCTCTCCTATACAGATAGATGAATTTGGAACTCTAAATCCAACATGGTTTGTAGTAGCTCTTTGAAACTTGACAAAATAAAGGAGTTCTCAGTTTCGTCTCTCTGGTTTGTTTCCTCTTCATGTAGCCCTAGGAACAGACTGTGGAAAAGCACTTTCATTGAGATGGGTTGAGAAGCTTCTAAGAAATATCGAGTTTCCGAAATACCAGCAAATATTTTTTCACCCAAACTTGATGATACTAGGTGGTAATGATCAGCACACAAATCCCACTTGGCTAACCAATTTTTGTTCATCTAGGATGAAGCATTCGTGTACAGTAGCAGTTTTTATATTTAGGTTTCCCTCTGTTCTCTCCTATATAGACAGATGAATTTGGATCTCTAAATCCAACATGGTTTGTAGTAGCTGTTTGAAACTTAACAAAATAAAGGAGTTCTCAGTTTTGTCTCTATGGTTTGTTTCCTCTTAAAGTAGTCCTATGCACAGACTGTGAAAGCACTTTCATTGAGATTGGTTGCCAAGCTTCTAAGAAATAACGAGTTTCCGAAATACCAGCAAATATTTCTTCACCCAATCTTGATGATACTTGGTGGTAGTGATCAGTACACAAATCCCACTTGCCTCATAAATTTTGTTCTTCTAGGTTGAAGTGTTCGTCTACAGTAGCAGTTTTATATTTAGGTTTCTCTCTGTTCTCTCCTATATAGATAGATGAATTTGGAACTCTAAATCCAACGTGGTTTGCAGTAGCTATTTGAAACTTGACAAAATAAAGGAGTTCTCAGATTTGTCTCTACGGTTTGTTTCCTCTTCAAGTAGCCCTAGGCGCAGACTGTGGAAAAACACTTTCATTGAGAGGTTTTGCCAAGCTTCTAAGAAATAACGAGTTTCCGAAAAACCAGCAAATATTTTTTCACCCAATCTTGATGATACGTGATGGTAATGAAAAGTACACAAATCCCACTTGGCTTACCAAATTTAGTTCTTCTAGGTTGAAGCGTTCGTCTACAGTAGCAGTTTTTATATTTAGGTTTCCCTCTGTTCTCTCCTATATAGATAGATGAATTTGGAACTCTAAATCCAACATGGTTTGTAGTAGCTCTTTGAAACTTGGCAAAATAAAGGAGTTCTCAGTTTTGTCTCTATGGTTTGTTTCCTCTTCAAGTAGCCCTAGGCACAGACTGTGGAAAGCACTTTCATTGAGATGGGTTGTCAAGCTTCTAAGAAATAACGAGTCTCCAAAATACCAGCAAATATTTTTCACACAATCTTGTTGATACTTGGTGGTTAATGCAGTACACAAATCCCACTTGGCTCACCAAATTTTGTTCTTCTAGGTTGAAGCGTTCGTCTACAGTAGCAGGTTTTATATTTAGGTTTCTCTCTGTTCTCTCCTATATAGATAGATGAATTTGGAACTCTAAATCCAACATGGTTTGTAGTAGCTCTTTGAAACTTGACAAAATAAAGGAGGTCTCAGATTTGTCTCTATGGTTTGTTTCCTTTTCAAGTAGCCCTAGGCACAGACTGTGGAAAATCACTTTCATTGAGAGGGGTTCCCAAGCTTCTAAGAAATATCGAGTTCCGAAATACCAGCAAATATTTTTTCACCCAAACTTGATGATACTTGGTGGTAATGATCCTCACACAAATCCCACTTGGCTAACCAATTTTTGTTCATCTAAGATGAAGCATTCGCGTACAGTAGCAGTTTTTATATTTAGGTTCCCTCTGTTCTCTCCTATATAGACAGATGAATTTGGAACTCTAAATCAAACATGGTTTGTAGTAGCTCTTTGAAATTTGTCAAAATAAAGGTGTTCTCAGTTTTTTCTCTATGGTTTGTTTCCTCTTAAAGTAGCCCTAGGCACATACTCCGAAAGTACTTTCATTGAGATTGGTTGCCAAGCTTCTAAGAAATAACGAGTTTCCGAAATACCAGCAAATATTTCTTCACCCAATCTTGATGATACTTGTTGGTAGTGATCAGTACACAAATCCCACTTGCCTCACCAAATTTTGTTCTTCTAGGGTGAAGCGTTCGTCTACAGTAGCAGTTTAATATTTAGGTTTCTCTCTGTTCTCTCCTATATAGATAGATGAATTTGGAACTCTAAATCCAACGTGGTTTGCAGTAGCCCTTTGAAACTTGGCAAAATAAAGGAGTTCTCAGTTTTGTCTCTATGGATTGTTTCCTTTTAAAGTAGCCCTAGGCACAGACTGTGGAAAGCACTTTCATTGAGATGGGTTGTCAAGCTTCTAAGAAATAACGAGTTTCCGAAATACCAGCAAATATTTTTAACACAATCTTGTTCATACTTGGTGGTAATGATCAGTACACAAATCCCACTTGGCTCACCAAATTTTGTTCTTCTAGGTTGAAGCGTTCGTCTACAGTAGCAGTTTTTATATTTAGGTTTCCCTCTGTTCTCTCCTATATAGACAGATGAATTTGGAACTCTAAATACAACATGGTTTGTAGTAGCTGTTTGAAACTTGTCAAAATAAAGGAGTTCTCAGTTTTGTCTCTATGGTTTGTTTCCTCTTAAAGTAGCCCTAGGCACAGACTGTGGAAAGTACTTTCATTGAGATTGGTTGCCAAGCTTCTAAGAAATAACGAGTTTCCGAAATACCAGCAAATATTTTTTCACCCAATCTTGATGATACTTGGTGGTAATGATCAGTACACAAATCCCACTTGGCTCACCAAATTTAGTTCTTCTAGGTTGAAGCATTCGTGTACAGTAGCAGTTTTTATATTTAGGTTTCCCTATGTTCTCTCCTATACAGATACATGGATTTGGAACTCTAAATCCAACATGGTTTGTAGTAGCTCTTTGAAACTTGACAAAATAAAGGAGTTCTCAGTTTTGTCTCTATGGTTTGTTTCCTCTTCATGTAGCCCTAAGAACAAACTGTGGAAAAGCACTTTCATTGAGAGGGGTTTCCAAGCTTCTAAGAAATAACGAGTTTCCGAAATACCAGCAAATATTTTTTCACCCAATCTTGATGATACGTGGTGGTAATGATAAGTACACAAGTCCCACTTGGCTCACCAAATTTTGTTCTTCTAGGTTGAAGCGTTCGTCTACAGTAGCAGTTTTTATATTTAGGTTTCACTCTGTTCTCTCATATATAGATAGATAAATTTGGAACTCTAAATCCAAAATGGTTTGTAGTAGCTCTTTGAAACTTGACAAAATAAAGGAGTTCTCAGTTTTGTCTCTATGGTTTGTTTCCTCTTCAAGTAGCCCTAGGCACAGACTGTGGAAAGCACTTTCATTGAGATGGGTTGTCAAGCTTCTAAGAAATAACGAGTTTCCGAAATAGCAGCAAATATTTTTTCACACAATCCTGTTGATACTTGGTGGTAATGATCAGTACACAAATCCCACTTGGCTCACCAAATTTTGTCTTCTAGGTTGAAGCGTTCGTCTACAGTAGCAGTTTTTATATTTAGGTTTCTCTCTGTTCTCTCCTATATAGATAGATGAATTTGGAACTCTAAATCCAACATGGTTTGTAGTAGCTGTTTGAAACTTGACAAAATAAAGGAGTTCTCAGATTTGTCACTATGTTTTGTTTCCTCTTCAAGTAGCCCTAGGCACAGACTGTGGAAAAGCACTTTCATTGAAAGGGGTTGCCAAGCTTCTAAGAAATAACGAGTTTCGGAAATACCAGCAAATATTTTTTCACCCAATCTTGATGATACTTGTTGCTAATGATCAGTACACAAATCCCACTTTGCTCACCAAATTTAGTTCTTCTAGGTTGAAGCGTTCCTGTACAGTAGCAGTTTTATATTTAGGTTTCCCTCTGTTCTCTCCTATACAGATAGATGAATTTGGAACTCTAAATCCAACATGGTTTGTAGTAGCTCTTTGAAACTTGACAAAATAAAGGAGTTCTCAGTTTTGTCTCTCTGGTTTGTTTCCTCTTCATGTAGCCCTAGGAACAGACTGTGGAAAAGCACTTTCATTGAGATGGGTTGCCAAGCTTCTAAGAAATATCGAGTTTCCGAAATACCAGCAAATATTTTTTCACCCAAACTTGATGATACTAGGTGGTAATGATCAGCACACAAATCCCACTTGGCTAACCAATTATTGTTCATCTAGGATGAAGCATTCGTGTACAGTAGCAGCTTTTATATTTAGGTTTCCCTCTGTTCTCTCCTATATAGACAGATGAATTTGGAACTCTAAATCCAACATGGTTTGTAGTAGCTGTTTGAAACTTGACAAAATAAAGGAGTTCTCAGTTTTGTCTCTATGGTTTGTTTCCTCTTAAAGTAGTCCAATGCACAGACTGTGGAAAGCACTTTCATTGAGATTGGTTGCCAAGCTTCTAAGAAATAACGAGTTTCCGAAATACCAGCAAATATTTCTTCACCCAATCTTGATGATACTTGGTGGTAGTGATCAGTACACAAATCCCACTTGCCTCATAAATTTTGTTCTTCTAGGTTGAAGTGTTCGTCTACAGTAGCAGTTTTATATTTAGGTTTCTCTCTGTTCTCTCCTATATAGATAGATGAATTTGGAACTCTAAATCCAACGTGGTTTGCAGTAGCTATTTGAAACTTGACAAAATAAAGGAGTTCTCAGATTTGTCTCTACGGTTTGTTTCCTCTTCAAGTAGCCCTAGGCACAGACTGTGGAAAAGCACTTTCATTGAGAGGGTTTGCCAAGCTTCTAAGAAATAACGAGTTTCCGAAATACCAGCAAATATTTTTTCACCCAAACTTGATGATACTTGGTGGTAATGATTAGTATACAAATCGCACTTGGCTTACCAAATTTTGTTCTTCTAGGTTGAAGCGTTCGTCTACAGTAGCAGTTTTTATATTTATGTTTCCCTCTGTTCTCTCCTATATAGATAGATGAATTTAGAACTCTAAATCCAACATGCTTTGTAGTAGCTCCTTGAAACTTGACAAAATAAAGGAGTTCTCAGTTTTGTCTCTATGGTTTGTTTCCTCTTCAAGTAGCCCTAGGCACAGACTGTGGAAAAACACTTTCATTGAGAGGGGTTGCCAAGCTTCTAAGAAATAACGAGTTTCCGAAATACCAGCAAATATTTTTTCACCCAATCTTGATGATACGTGATGGTAATGAAAAGTACACAAATCCCACTTGGCTCACCAAATTTTGTTTTGCTACGTTGAAGCCTTCGTTTACAGTAGCAGTTTTTATTTTCAGGTTTCACTCTGTTCTCTCCTATATAGATAGATGAATTTGGAACTCTAAATCCAACATGGTTTGTAGTAGCTCTTTGAAACTTGGCAAAATAAAGGAGTTCTCAGTTTTGTCTCTATGGTTTGTTTCCTTTTAAAGTAGCCCTAGGCACAGACTGTGGAAAGCACTTTCATTGAGATGGGTTGTCAAGCTTCTAAGAAATAACGAGTTTCCGAAATACCAGCAAATATTTTTCACACAATCTTGTTGATACTTGGTGGTAATGATCAGTACACAAATCCCACTTGGCTCACCAAATTTTGTTCTTCTAGGTTGAAGCGTTCGTCTACAGTAGCAGTTTTTATATTTAGGTTTCTCTCTGTTCTCTCCTATATAGATAGATGAATTTGGAACTCTAAATCCAACATGGTTTGTAGTAGCTCTTTGAACCTTGACAAAATAAAGGAGTTCTCAGATTTGTCTCTATGGTTTGTTTCCTCTTCAAGTAGCCCTAGGCGCAGACTGTGGAAAAACACTTTCATTGAGAGGTTTTGCCAAGCTTCTAAGAAATAACGAGTTTCCGAAAAACCAGCAAATATTTTTTCACCCAATCTTGATGATACGTGATGGTAATGAAAAGTACACAAATCCCACTTGGCTTACCAAATTTAGTTCTTCTAGGTTGAAGCGTTCGTGTACAGTAGCAGTTTTTATATTTAGGTTTCCCTCTGTTCTCTCCTATATAGATAGATGAATTTGGAACTCTAAATCCAACATGGTTTGTAATAGCTCTTTGAAACTTGGCAAAATAAAGGAGTTCTCAGTTTTGTCTCTATGGTTTGTTTCCTTTTAAAGTAGCCCTAGGCACAGACTGTGTTAAGCACTTTCATTGAGATGGGTTGTCAAGCTTCTAAGAAATAACGAGTTTCCGAAATACCAGCAAATATTTTTCACACAATCTTGTTGATACTTGGTGGTAATGATCAGTACACAAATCCCACTTGGCTCACCAAATTTTGTTCTTCTAGGTTGAAGCGTTCGTCTACAGTAGCAGTTTTTATATTTAGGTTTCTCTCTGTTCTCTCCTATATAGATAGATGAATTTGGAACTCTAAATCCAACATGGTTTGTAGTAGCTCTTTGAACCTTGACAAAATAAAGGAGTTCTCAGATTTGTCTCTATGGTTTGTTTCCTCTTCAAGTAGCCCTAGGCACAGACTGTGGAAAAACACTTTCATTGAGAGGTTTTGCCAAGCTTCTAAGAAATAACGAGTTTCCGAAAAACCAGCAAATATTTTTTCACCCAATCTTGATGATACGTGATGGTAATGAAAAGTACACAAATCCCACTTGGCTTACCAAATTTAGTTCTTCTAGGTTGAAGCGTTCGTGTACAGTAGCAGTTTTTATATTTAGGTTTCCCTCTGTTCTCTCCTATATAGATAGATGAATTTGGAACTCTAAATCCAACATGGTTTGTAGTAGCTCTTTGAAACTTGGCAAAATAAAGGAGTTCTCAGTTTTGTTTCTATGGTTTGTTTCCTTTTAAAGTAGCCCTAGGCACAGACTGTGGAAAGCACTTTCATTGAGATGGGATGTCAAGCTTCTAAGAAATAACGAGTTTCCAAAATACCAGCAAATATTTTTCACACAATCTTGTTGATACTTGGTGGTAATGATCAGTACACAAATCCCACTTGGCTCACCAAATTTTGTTCTTCTAGGTTGAAGCGTTCGTCTACAGTAGCAGGTTTTATATTTAGGTTTCTCTCTGTTCTCTCCTATATAGATAGATGAATTTGGAACTCTAAATCCAACATGGTTTGTAGTAGCTCTTTGAAACTTGGCAAAATAAAGGAGTTCTCAGATTTGTCTCTATGGTTTGTTTCCTCTTCAAGTAGCCCTAGGCACAGACTGTGGAAAGCACTCTCATTGAGATGGGTTGTCAAGCTTCTAAGAAATAACGAGTCTCCAAAATACCAGCAAATATTTTTCACACAATCTTGTTGATACTTGGTGGTAATGATCAGTACACAAATCCCACTTGGCTCACCAAATTTTGTTCCAGGTTGAAGCGTTCGTCTACAGTAGCAGTTTTTATATTTAGGTTTCTCTCTGTTCTCTCCTATATAGATAGATGAATTTGGAACTCTAAATCCAACATGGTTTGTAGTAGCTCTTTGAAACTTGACAAAATAAAGGAGGTCTCAGATTTGTCTCTATGGTTTGTTTCCTTTTCAAGTAGCCCTAGGCACAGACTGTGGAAAATCACTTTCATTGAGAGGGGTTCCCAAGCTTCTAAGAAATATCGAGTTCCGAAATACCAGCAAATATTTTTTCACCCAAACTTGATGATACTTGGTGGTAATGATCCGCACACAAATCCCACTTGGCTAACCAATTTTTGTTCATCTAAGATGAAGCATTCGCGTACAGTAGCAGTTTTTATATTTAGGTTTCCCTCTGTTCTCTCCTATATAGACAGATGAATTTGGAACTCTAAATCAAACATGGTTTGTAGTAGCTCTTTGAAATTTGTCAAAATAAAGGAGTTCTCAGTTTTTTCTCTATGGTTTGTTTCCTCTTAAAGTAGCCCTAGGCACATACTCGGAAAGTACTTTCATTGAGATTGGTTGCCAAGCTTCTAAGAATTAACGAGTTTCCGAAATACCAGCAAATATTTCTTCACCCAATCTTGATGATACTTGTTGGTAGTGATCAGTACACAAATCCCACTTGCCTCACCAAATTTTGTTCTTCTAGGGTGAAGCGTTCGTCTACAGTAGCAGTTTAATATTTAGGTTTCTCTCTGTTCTCTCCTATATAGATAGATGATTTTGGAACTCTAAATCCAACGTGGTTTGCAGTAGCCCTTTGAAACTTGGCAAAATAAAGGAGTTCTCAGTTTTGTCTCTATGGTTTGTTTCCTTTTAAAGTAGCCCTAGGAACAGACTGTGGAAAGCACTTTCATTGAGATGGGTTGTCAAGCTTCTAAGAAATAACGAGTTTCCGAAATACCAGCAAATATTTTTAACACAATCTTGTTCATACTTGGTGGTAATGATCAGTACACAAATCCCACTTGGCTCACCAAATTTTGTTCTTCTAGGTTGAAGCGTTCGTCTACAGTAGCAGTTTTTATATTTAGGTTTCCCTCTGTTCTCTCCTATATAGACAGATGAATTTGGAACTCTAAATACAACATGGTTTGTAGTAGCTGTTTGAAACTTGTCAAAATAAAGGAGTTCTCAGTTTTGTCTCTATGGTTTGTTTCCTCTTAAAGTAGCCCTAGGCACAGACTGTGGAAAGTACTTTCATTGAGATTGGTTGCCAAGCTTCTAAGAAATAACGAGTTTCCGAAATACCAGCAAATATTTTTTCACCCAATCTTGATGATACTTGGTGGTAATGATCAGTACACAAATCCCACTTGGCTCACCAAATTTTGTTCTTCTAGGTTGAAGCGTTCGTCTACAGTAGCAGGTTTTATATTTAGGTTTCTCTCTGTTCTCTCCTATATAGATAGATGAATTTGGAACTCTAAATCCAACATGGTTTGTAGTAGCTCTTTGAACCTTGACAAAATAAAGGAGTTCTCAGATTTGTCTCTATGGTTTGTTTCCTCTTCAAGTAGCCCTAGGCGCAGACTGTGGAAAACACTTTCATGAGAGGTTTTGCCAAGCTTCTAAGAAATAACGAGTTTCCGAAAAACCAGCAAATATTTTTTCACCCAATCTTGATGATACGTGATGGTAATGAAAAGTACACAAATCCCACTTGGCTTACCAAATTTAGTTCTTCTAGGTTGAAGCGTTCGTGTACAGTAGCAGTTTTTATATTTAGGTTTCCCTCTGTTCTCTCCTATATAGATAGATGAATTTGGAACTCTAAATCCAACATGGTTTGTAGTAGCTCTTTGA
This sequence comes from Callospermophilus lateralis, assembly GCF_048772815.1. NCBI lineage: Eukaryota > Metazoa > Chordata > Mammalia > Rodentia > Sciuridae > Callospermophilus > Callospermophilus lateralis. The sequence goes on along the minus strand of NW_027516965.1, from coordinate 5,379 downwards.
AACTTGGCAAAATAAAGGAGTTCTCAGTTTTGTTTCTATGGTTTGTTTCCTTTTAAAGTAGCCCTAGGCACAGACTGTGGAAAGCACTTTCATTGAGATGGGATGTCAAGCTTCTAAGAAATAACGAGTTTCCAAAATACCAGCAAAATTTTTCACACAATCTTGTTGATACTTGGTGGTAATGATCAGTACACAAATCCCACTTGGCTCACCAAATTTTGTTCTTCTAGGTTGAAGCGTTCGTCTACAGTAGCAGGTTTTATATTTAGGTTTCTCTCTGTTCTCTCCTATATAGGTAGATGAATTTGGGACTCTAAATCCAACATGGTTTGTAGTAGCTCTTTGAAACTTGGCAAAATAAAGGAGTTCTCAGATTTGTCTCTATGGTTTGTTTCCTCTTCAAGTAGCCCTAGGCACAGACTGTGGAAAGCACTCTCATTGAGATGGGTTGTCAAGCTTCTAAGAAATAACGAGTCTCCAAAATACCAGCAAATATTTTTCACACAATCTTGTTGATACTTGGTGGTAATGATCAGTACACAAATCCCACTTGGCTCACCAAATTTGTTCCAGGTTGAAGCGTTCGTCTACAGTAGCAGTTTTATATTTAGGTTTCTCTCTGTTCTCTCCTATATAGATAGATGAATTTGGAACTCTAAATCCAACATGGTTTGTAGTAGCTCTTTGAAACTTGACAAAATAAAGGAGGTCTCAGATTTGTCTCTATGGTTTGTTTCCTTTTCAAGTAGCCCTAGGCACAGACTGTGGAAAATCACTTTCATTGAGAGGGGTTCCCAAGCTTCTAAGAAATATCGAGTTCCGAAATACCAGAAAATATTTTTTCACCCAAACTTGATGATACTTGGTGGTAATGATCCGCACACAAATCCCACTTGGCTAACCAATTTTTGTTCATCTAAGATGAAGCATTCGCGTACAGTAGCAGTTTTTATATTTAGGTTTCCCTCTGTTCTCTCCTATATAGACAGATGAATTTGGAACTCTAAATCAAACATGGTTTGTAGTAGCTCTTTGAAATTTGTCAAAATAAAGGAGTTCTCAGTTTTTTCTCTATGGTTTGTTTCCTCTTAAAGTAGCCCTAGGCACATACTCGGAAAGTACTTTCATTGAGATTGGTTGCCAAGCTTCTAAGAAATAACGAGTTTCCGAAATACCAGCAAATATTTCTTCACCCAATCTTGATGATACTTGTTGGTAGTGATCAGTACACAAATCCCACTTGCCTCACCAAATTTTGTTCTTCTAGGGTGAAGCGTTCGTCTACAGTAGCAGTTTAATATTTAGGTTTCTCTCTGTTCTCTCCTATATAGATAGATGAATTTGGAACTCTAAATCCAACGTGGTTTGCAGTAGCCCTTTGAAACTTGGCAAAATAAAGGAGTTCTCAGTTTTGTCTCTATGGTTTGTTTCCTTTTAAAGTAGCCCTAGGCACAGACTGTGGAAAGCACTTTCATTGAGATGGGTTGTCAAGCTTCTAAGAAATAACGAGTTTCCGAAATACCAGCAAATATTTTTAACACAATCTTGTTCATACTTGGTGGTAATTGATCAGTACACAAATCCCACTTGGCTCACCAAATTTTGTTCTTCTAGGTTGAAGCGTTCGTCTACAGTAGCAGTTTTTATATTTAGGTTTCCCTCTGTTCTCTCCTATATAGACAGATGAATTTGGAACTCTAAATCCAACATGGTTTGTAGTAGCTGTTTGAAACTTGTCAAAATAAAGGAGTTCTCAGTTTTGTCTCTATGGTTTGTTTCCTCTTAAAGTAGCCCTAGGCACAGACTGTGGAAAGTACTTTCATTGAGATTGGTTGCCAAGCTTCTAAGAAATAACGAGTTCCGAAATACCAGCAAATATTTTTTCACCCAATCTTGATGATACTTGGTGGTAATGATCAGTACACAAATCCCACTTGGGCTCACCAATTTAGTTCTTCTAGGTTGAAGCGTTCGTGTACAGTAGCAGTTTTTATATTTAGGTTTCCCTATGTTCTCTCCTATACAGATACATGAATTGGAACTCTAAATCCAACATGGTTTGTAGTAGCTCTTTGAAACTTGACAAAATAAAGGAGTTCTCTGTTTTGTCTCTATGGTTTGTTTCCTCTTCATGTAGCCCTAAGAACAAACTGTGGAAAAGCACTTTCATTGAGAGGGGTTGACAAGCTTCTAAGAAATAACGAGTTTCCGAAATACCAGCAAATATTTTTTCACCCAATCTTGATGATACGTGGTGGTAATGATAAGTACACAAGTCCCACTTGGCTCACCAAATTTTGTTCTTCTAGGTTGAAGCGTTCGTCTACAGTAGCAGTTTTTATATTTAGGTTTCACTCTGTTCTCTCATATATAGATAGATAAATTTGGAACTCTAAATCCAAAATGGTTTGTAGTAGCTCTTTGAAACCTGACAAAATAAAGGAGTTCTCAGTTTTGTCTCTATGGTTTGTTTCCTCTTCAAGTAGCCCTAGGCACAGACTGTGGAAAGCACTTTCATTGAGATGGGTTGTCAAGCTTCTAAGAAATAACGAGTTTCCGAAATAGCAGCAAATATTTTTTCACACAATCCTGTTGATACTTGGTGGTAATGATAAGTACACAAGTCCCACTTGGCTCACCAAATTTTGTCTTCTAGGTTGAAGCGTTCGTCTACAGTAGCAGTTTTTATATTTAGGTTTCTCTCTGTTCTCTCCTATATAGATATATGAATTTGGAACTCTAAATCCAACATGCTTTGTAGTAGCTCCTTGAAACTTGACAAAATAAAGGAGTTCTCAGTTTTGTCTCTATGGTTTTTTTCCTCTTCAAGTAGCCCTAGGCACAGACTGTGGAAAAGCACTTTCATTGAGAGGGGTTGCCAAGCTTCTATGAAATAATGAGTTTCCGAAATACCAGCAAATATTTTTTCGCCCAATCTTGATGATACTTGTTGCTAATGATCAGTACACAAATCCCACTTTGCTCACCAAATTTAGTTCTTCTAGGTTGAAGCGTTCCTGTACAGTAGCAGTTTTATATTTAGGTTTCCCTGTGTTCTCTCCTATACAGATAGATGAATTGGAACTCTAAATCCAACATGGTTTGTAGTAGCTCTTTGAAACTTGACAAAATAAAGGAGTTCTCAGTTTTGTCTCTCTGGTTTGTTTCCTCTTCATGTAGCCCTAGGAACAGACTGTGGAAAAGCACTTTCATTGAGATGGGTTGCCAAGCTTCTAAGAAATATCGAGTTTCCGAAATACCAGCAAATATTTTTTTCACCCAAACTTGATGATACTAGGTGGTAATGATCAGCACACAAATCCCACTTGGCTAACCAATTTTTGTTCATCTAGGATGAAGCATTCGTGTACAGTAGCAGCTTTTATATTTAGGTTTCCCTCTGTTCTCTCCTTATAGACAGATGAATTTGGAACTCTAAATCCAACATGGTTTGTAGTAGCTGTTTGAAACTTGACAAAATAAAGGAGTTCTCAGTTTTGTCTCTATGGTTTGTTTCCTCTTAAAGTAGTCCTATGCACAGACTGTGGAAAGCACTTTCATTGAGATTGGTTGCCAAGCTTCTAAGAAATAACGAGTTTCCGAAATACCAGCAAATATTTCTTCACCCAATCTTGATGATACTTGGTGGTAGTGATCAGTACACAAATCCCACTTGCCTCATAAATTTTGTTCTTCTAGGTTGAAGTGTTCGTCTACAGTAGCAGTTTTATATTTAGGTTTCTCTCTGTTCTCTCCTATATAGATAGATGAATTTGGAACTCTAAATCCAACGTGGTTTGCAGTAGCTATTTGAAACTTGACAAAATAAAGGAGTTCTCAGATTTGTCTCTACGATTTGTTTCCTCTTCAAGTAGCCCTAGGCACAGACTGTGGAAAAGCACTTTCATTGAGAGGGTTTGCCAAGCTTCTAAGAAATAACGAGTTTCCGAAATACCAGCAAATATTTTTTCACCCAAACTTGATGATACTTGGTGGTAATGATTAGTATACAAATCGCACTTGGCTTACCAAATTTTGTTCTTCTAGGTTGAAGCGTTCGTCTACAGTAGCAGTTTTTATATTAATGTTTCCCTCTGTTCTCTCCTATATAGATAGATGAATTTAGAACTCTAAATCCAACATGCTTTGTAGTAGCTCCTTGAAACTTGACAAAATAAAGGAGTTCTCAGTTTTGTCTCTATGGTTTGTTTCCTCTTCAAGTAGCCCTAGGCACAGACTGTGGAAAAACACTTTCATTGAGAGGTTTTGCCAAGCTTCTAAGAAATAACGAGTTTCCGAAATACCAGCAAATATTTTTTCACCCAATCTTGATGATACGTGATGGTAATGAAAAGTACACATATCCCACTTGGCTCACCAAATTTTGTTTTGCTACGTTGAAGCCTTTGTTTACAGTAGCAGTTTTTATTTTCAGGTTTCACTCTGTTCTCTCCTATATAGATAGATGAATTTGGAACTCTAAATCCAACATGGTTTGTAGTAGCTCTTTGAAACTTGGCAAAATAAAGGAGTTCTCAGTTTTGTCTCTATGGTTTGTTTCCTTTTTAAAGTAGCCCTAGGCACAGACTGTGGAAAGCACTTTCATTGAGATGGGTTGTCAAGCTTCTAAGAAATAACGAGTTTCCGAAATACCAGCAAATATTTTTCACACAATCTTGTTGATACTTGGTGGTAATGATCAGTACACAAATCCCACTTGGCTCACCAAATTTTGTTCTTCTAGGTTGAAGCGTTCGTCTACAGTAGCAGTTTTTATATTTAGGTTTCTCTCTGTTCTCTCCTATATAGATAGATGAATTTGGAACTCTAAATCCAACATGGTTTGTAGTAGCTCTTTGAACCTTGACAAAATAAAGGAGTTCTCAGATTTGTCTCTATGGTTTGTTTCCTCTTCAAGTAGCCCTAGGCGCAGACTGTGGAAAAACACTTTCATTGAGAGGTTTTGCCAAGCTTCTAAGAAATAACGAGTTTCCGAAAAACCAGCAAATATTTTTCACCCAATCTTGATGATTCGTGATGGTAATGAAAAGTACACAAATCCCACTTGCTTACCAAATTTAGTTCTTCTAGGTTGAAGCGTTCGTGTACAGTAGCAGTTTTTATATTTAGGTTTCCCTCTGTTCTCTCCTATATAGATAGATGAATTTGGAACTCTAAATCCAACACGGTTTGTAGTAGCTCTTTGAAACTTGGCAAATAAAGGAGTTCTCCAGTTTTGTTTCTATGGTTTGTTTCCTTTAAAGTAGCCCTAGGCACAGACTGTGGAAAGCACTTTCATTGAGATGGGATGTCAAGCTTCTAAGAAATAACGAGTTTCCGAAATACCAGCAAATATTTTTCACCACAATCTTGTTGATA